>NC_057806.1:290101276-290118509 GCF_018294505.1 Triticum aestivum | reverse complement strand
CGCGCTCCGGCCGCCGCCCCGTCCATCTCCAACTCCGGCCACCTCGACCTCTCCGGCGGTCCCGAGCACTGTTCCGGTGAAGATCCGGCCGTCCTCGTAATCCGTGCAAACGCTAGATCTCAGAGGCGTTTTTTTCTCTAAGTCCCAGAAATTCCGATCCAAGTGCTCATGTTCGTAGCTCCGTAACTTCGCATCCGTAGTTCCGATTCATGCATACAACATATCAAAATGTTCACCTCAGAGAGTACATCATTTCATTCCATTGCATCATTTTCATTTGAGCTCATCTTGATGCCCGAAATACTGTTAGAAGAGGGCTACTTCAGTTAACTGCCAGATCAGTTACTCCGTTTAGCACTTTTGTAATTTTTGCCATGATTAATATGTGCATGCTATGCCCATGAGTTCTACATGTGTTTTGTTAAGGGTTTTGTCATCTCTCCAGAGGTGCAACCCATGTATTTTTAGGATGTGTGTGGTGACTAGTGCAAGCTTGTAAAGTGGTGCACTTGCTAATTCTGTTTTCAGGGACTTAGTAATCCACTAAGTCCTGGAGCTGTTTAGCTCATGATGCCATATGTTCATGTTGTTTCCTAGTGATACGTGCCTCTTTTGAGGATGATCATTAAGGATGTTTTGTTAATGTTGTAGTGCTCTATCCATCCATGTCTTTGTTTGCAATTATGGAGCACCCTATATTGAGTCAATCAAGCTCTACTTTTGCTACTTTGTGAATCTGGGAAGATTGTCAACTTGTTTGCAATTTTGCCGATGTTGTTGTAGTTGATCCGTGCATGCTATGCTATTGGTCTTGCCATGTCTAGATTGCATTTTGTGCCTTCTTGATGGGTGCATGCTTGTCTTGCCATGACTTGCACCGTAGTGAGTGCATCGAGCTCGTGAACATGCCTACTTGAGTTATATTTCAGCATGTGCCAGCTTTCACCAAGTCTGAAAACTGATTATGTTTTTGCTATGTTCACATGCTTGCAATTGTATTTTCTGATCCCTTTTGGCTCAAGGTCACTAAGGGACTTTTGTTAAGCTCTTTGAGTAGCTCCATGCCATGCTTTACTTTGCCATGTTCAGGTCCTGTAGCTTGTATTTTTGTGGCTCCGAAGAGGGCTATCTGATCTGAAATTCCAAACAAGTGTTAATTTCACTAAGTCTGAGATCTGTTTGTCATATGCATTTTTGCCATGCTTGTTTGAACCTGTTAATGGATGAATTGGCCGTAGCTCAGTGCTAGACTTTTGTTAAGCATCTTGTATGCATCCTTGCCATGTATTTTTTTGTCATATTTGGGTGTTGTAGCATGTTCATCTCATTGCATTTAGATGCCTACTTGATGTAAATTGCAGACCGTGTCATTTTTGGATCGCTTGCCATTTCCAAACCGTAACTCCGATTCCGGCGTTCTTTATATCGTTTTCAAGCGATTTCATCTCATATTTCCAGTGGCACACTTGGTTTTCCATGTTGAGGCCAGGTTCATGCATTTCCTGTCATATCTTGCATTTTGCATCCCGCATCGCATCCCGCATATCATATCATCATTGCATCATATTGCTTGGTCTTGCACGTGGTTGATTGTATCCTTGTTGCTTGTTTGTATTGTTTGGATAGATCCGGGAGACGAGTTCGCTAACGAGGAGCCCGTTGAGTTTGCTTTCGAGGATCCAGTCAACTCTGACAACTGTGTAGGCAAGATGATCATACCCTCGAAATCACTATTATCTTTGCTATGCTAGTTTGCTCGCTCTTTTGCTATGCCAATGCTACGATGCCTACCACTTGCTTGCAAGCCTCCAAAATTGCCATGTCAAACCTCTAACCCACCATTGTCCTAGCAAACCGTTGATTGGCTATGTTACCGCTTTGCTCAGCCTCTCTTATAGCGTTGTTAGTTGCAAGTGAAGATTGGAGGCCGTTCCTTGTTGGAACATCATTTATTTACTTGTTGGGATATCATTATATTGCCATGTTATCTTAATGCATCTATATACTTGGTAAAGGGTGGAAGGCTCGGCCTCTCGCCTAGTGTTTTGTTCCACTCTTGCCGCCCTAGTTTCCGTCATATCGGTGTTATGTTCCCGGATTTTGCGTTCCTTACGCAGTTGGGTTATAATGGGAACCCCCCTGATATTTCGCCTTGATTAAAGCTTTTCCAGCAATGCCCAACCTTGGTCTTACCATTTGCCACCTAGCCTCTTTTTCCCTCGGGTTTCCGGAGCCCTCGGGTCATCATATTTAAACCCCCCCGGGCCAGTGCTCCTCTGAGTGTTGGTCCAAACTAGAGTCCTGTGCAGCGCCCCCACGGGGAAACTCGAGGTTTGGTTATAGTTTTATGGAGCGCTCATCTGAGTGTGCCCTGAGAAAGAGATATGTGCAGCTCCTATCGGGATTTGTCGGCACATTCGGGCGGTGTTGCTGGTCTTGTTTTAACCTGTCGAAGTGTCTTGAGTTACCGAGATACCGAGTCTGATCGGAACGTCTTGGGAGGAGGTCTATTCCTTCGTTGACCGTGAGAGCTTGTCATGGGCTAAGTTGGGACTCCCCTGCAGGGATTTGAACTTTCGAAAGCCGTGCCCGCGGTTATGGGCAGATGGGAATTTGTTAATGTCCGGTTGTAGATAACTTGAACCTTAATTAATTAAAATGAATCAACTAAGTGTGTTACCGTGATGGCCCCTTCTCAGCGGAGTCCGGGAGGTGGACATGGTGTTGGAGTAATGTTTGCGTAGGTTGCTCTCTAGTTTCTCGCTCGCGCTTTGCCTCCTCTTCTCGCTCTCTTCTGCGTATAAGTTAGCCACCATATTTTGCTAGTCGCTTGCTGCAGCTCCACTCATATTTACCTTTCCTTACCTATAAGCTTAAATAGTCTTGATCGCGAGGGTGCGAGATTGCAGAGTCCCTGTGGCTCACAGATTAATATTACACCAGATGTAGGGCCTGATGATTCCGCTCCAGGAGACGCGTATGAGCTCAAGTGGGAGTTTGACGAGGACTCTCAACGTTACTATGTTTCCTTCCCCGATGATCAGTAGTGGTGCCCAGTTGGGGTGATTGGGACCGTGTCGCATGTTGGGTTCTCTTTTATTTTGGCACCGTAGTCGGGCCATGAGTGTTTGGATGATGTAATGTTATTTATGTACTTGATTGACGTGGCGAGTGTAAGCCAACTATGTTATCTCCCCTTTATTATTTATATTAC
This sequence comes from Triticum aestivum, assembly GCF_018294505.1. Taxonomy (NCBI): domain Eukaryota; kingdom Viridiplantae; phylum Streptophyta; class Magnoliopsida; order Poales; family Poaceae; genus Triticum; species Triticum aestivum. The sequence continues at coordinate 290,115,295 of NC_057806.1, read as the reverse complement.
ATGGGATGTTGTGAAGATTGCCTAACTTGCGACATATGCCTTCAATGCGATTATGCCTCTAAGTCGTGCCTCGACACGTGGGAGCTATAGTCGCATCGGGGGTGTTACACTTCCTCAGGCATGGCCTCATCAGGCTAGCTCGCGAGGAGGCGGAGAGATCAAGGCAGGGTACCTAACGAGGTGCCCGTGACGCAAGCCATGACGACCAAAGGCGCCAGGCGGGCGCCAGCCGCGTAGTGTCCTCCTTTCCTCTTTGGTGCAAAGGGAGCAAGTGCAGGCGAGAGCATCAAGCAAAGGCACCCGTTTCGGTGCAACAAGACCAAGAACAGTCCAACGGCAGGGAGGAAGTCATTGTGGAGCCCAAGCCAGTGTCACCACCAGAGCCTTTGGCAGGCGAGGACTAACTTTAGTCAGGATAAGTGTACCAGATGATCCCCTTCAAAATGGCCAATTGTTGGCGCCCTTCCCTCTCAATATTTGGGAAGAGGCCTAGGGCCTTTGCCTATAAATAGGGCTAGCCACCCACAGGTTAGGGGAGATCGGAGATCGGAGATCGGATCGAAATCAGAGAGAGAATTGAGAAGAGAGAGAGAGAGAAGGGCGACTGAAGTCCTCCTAGCCGTTCATCCCCCCAGCCAAGAACAGACCCTCGCGAGGCTGTTCTTCCTTGTATTTCTCATCATCATCAGCCCAAGAGGCAATCCACCACACCACACACTGGAGTAGGGTATTACACAACAACGGTGGCCCGAACCAGTATAAACCCTGTGTCTCTTGTGCTGTTCTTTCCATAGCTTAGATCTTAGCGAGGCTGAGGGGTGCAGGTAGGTAGAAGGCGAAATCTCCGCGCGCACCCCAGTGTTCAAACCTCAAGGGTCTGCCGGAACCCGAAATCCGACAGCAGGGATAACTTTCTTTGGCCATGATATTTTGAAAATACATGATTGCTTTATTAGTATGCTTGAAGTATTATTATCTTAATGTCAAATGATAGACTATTGCTTTGAATCACTCATGTCTTAATATTCATGCCATGATTAGATTACATGTTCAAGATTATGCTAGGTAGCATTCCACATCAAAAATTATCTTTTTTTATCATTTACCTACTCGAGGACGAGCAGGAATTAAGCTTGGGGATGCTGATACGTCCCCGTCGTATCTATAATTTTTGATTGTTCGATGCCAATATTCTACAACTTACATATACTTTTGGCAACTTTTTATACTATTTTTGGGACTAACATATTGATCCAATGCCCAGTGCCAGTTCCAGTTTGTTGCATATTTTTTGTTTCGTAGTAAATCCATATCAAACGGAGTCCAAACGGGATAAAAACTAACAGAGATATTTTTGGAATATATGTGATTTTTGGGAAGAAAAATCAACGCGAGACGATTCCCGAGGGGGCCACGAGGCAGGGGCACGCCCCAGGGGGCAGGCGCGCCCTGGGCCCTCGTGGCCACCCCGTAAGGCGGTTGATGCCCTTTCTTCGCTGCAAGAAAGCTAATATCCAGATAGAGATCGTGTTAAAATTTCAGCCCAATCGGAGTTACGGATCTCCGGAAATATAAGAAACGGTGAAAGGGCAGAATCTGAGAATGCAGAAATAGAGAGAGACAGAGAGACAGATCCAATCTCGGAGGGGCTCTCGCCCCTCACACGTGATTGAGACCATGGACCAGAGGGGAAACCCTTCTCCCATCTAGGGAGAAGGTCAAGGAAGAAGAAGGAGGGGGGCTCTCTCCCCCTCGCTTCCGATGGCGCCAAAACGCCGCCGGGGGCCATCATCATCACCGCAATCTACACCAACACCTCCGCCATCTTCACCAACATCTCCATCAACTTCCCCCTCTATCTACAGTGGTCCACTCTCCCACAACCCACTATACCCTCTACTTGAACATGGTTCTTTATGCTTCATATTATTATCCAATGATGTGTTGCCATCCTATGATATCTGAGTAGATTTTTGTTGTCCTATTGGTGGTTGATGAATTGCTATGATTGATTTAATTTGCTTGTGGTTATGTTGCTGTCCTTTGGAGCCCATCATATGAGTGCGCACGTGGATCACACCATAGGGTTAGTTGTATGTTGATAGGACTATGTATTGGAGGGCAAGAGTGACAGAAACTTCAACCTAGCATAGAAATTGATGCATATGGGATTGAATGGGGACCAATATATCTTAATACTACTGTTGGGTTTTACCTTAATGAAAATTAGTAGTTTCAGATGCTTGCTAATAGTTCCAATCATAATTGCATAGAAATCCAAGTCAGGGATGACATGCTAGTAGTGGCCTCTCCCACATAAAACTTGCTATCGGTCTTGTAAAGTAGTCAATTGCTTAGGGACAATTTCGCAACTCCTACCACCACTTTTCCACTTTCGCTATACTAACTTTATTGCTTCTTTACCTAAAACAACCCCTACTTTTTATTTACGCGCTCTTTATTATCTTGCAAACCTATCCAAAAACACCTACAAAGTACTTCTAGTTTCACACTTGTTCTAGGTAAAGTGAACGTTAAGCGCGCGTAGAGTTGTATCGGTGGTCGATATAACTTGAGGGAATATTTGTTCCACCATTAGCTCCTCGTTGGGTTCGACACTCTTACTTATCGAAAGAGGCTACAATTGATCCCCTATACTTGTGGGTTATCACCCGGCAAGGCCACAAGGCCGCATGCAGGTACTGACTCCTCTAGCCGCTCGGATCCACCGTCGGCGGTCCGATGGCAGATACATGAAAGGTGGTCGGCCGGGCTTGGTGCTGGCCCAAAAGCTCGTCGGTGCACCGTTGCCACTCATTACGTGCGTCGACTACCGAAATAAGGTCTTGTGCCGCATGTCTACAACGCCGGAACATCCCGAATGGGTGTTCATCAAGTGCTCAACTGATGGGGTATGTGCTACTTTAGCTTCGGTTGTGCTCTCGTATTTGACTAGTTGTGCTAACTTAAAATTTTATTGTGTAGAATGGATGCAAGTTTTGGTATTGGGAAGAAGAGTACATCGATATATTGATAGAGCACAACTTAGTAGATGTTCATGCACTTTTAGCTAGCATAGAGGCTAGAGATGAGACTAGTGCATTGTTGATAGAATAGAGGCTAGACATGAGAGTAGATGCGAGGAAGCAACATCTACTTCTTTACACTCGAAAAAGAAAGAAGCACGCAAGATCGAGCCTCCGCAGATCAACAATGAATGCATCGAGAAGGCACTAATCCAACTTACAGGAGCAGTTATGGAAGTTGGATATCTTCTAAAATGCTTTCTTGTGTTTCTTGTTTTCTTTGGTCTTGCTTTTCTAGTCAAAATTTTGTGATGTATTTCCATGTACCAAAAATCAATGATGAAAAAAATATATGTGTTTGCAAAGAAAAATGTACGCGGACGGGATGCGTCCGCGCGCTGGGCGCACGGCCACCGCATCCGAGAAATGGCACGGACACGACCCCATTGACCTACCCAAACGGACAAATCCGGGCAAAATGGACGTCCGTTTGGGGTCGTGCGCTGGAGTTAGCCTTACAAGTGGGACCACAGTTGAGGAAACCAACTATCGGCAAACCCCCACCTCGCCCTCCGCGCGATGGTTGAGTTAGAGAAACGAGGAGGTTGAAGAGATAGTTGTAGCATGGACTCCAAGAAATATGGTGTCAGATGGAACTCATGATGGTGGCATCTGCCGTACTCCTGGACGTGGATGCTTCTTCTGGCCCATGCCACCCTACTATATATCGAGGATTCGAGGTGCTGGTTACGTAAAGCGAACACATTAACATATGGTCCACCTCACACTATGGCCAAATTTCCTGGAGTCTGTGCTAGGAGAAAAAGTGTTCTTTGTGAGTGTGGATGGCTGGTCTCAAGTTTAAAACTTGTTGTATTGCGTATACGTAGTCGTAGAGATAATGCAGTAGTTTTGAAAGTTTGAACCCAAACATTAGAATGCAATTTCTATAGTTGATTGGACTCATCCGAGGACCTAGGATGATGGGATTCATAGCTACAGTAAAAACAGCCACCCGACGCGCAAATCTTGTGAAGCTAGTAGTATAAATAGTAGTACTATTGTTGATTGGACTCATCCGATAACCTATTGCAATGCACATATAATTATGTATTCCGGTATATTTTTTTGCCTTGTTACAACACCCACTCTGAGAAAAGACTCTAAAGCCATTCATAAATTTAGTAAGTTTATCACAGGCATATCATTTAGCATTACATACAACAGGCCATCAACCCACAACGAAAACGAGGATACATTAGAAATACTAAATTTTTTCTCACACGACAAATAACAAAGCGATGAAATGAACTTCAGCTCAACCAATCCTCGACGTTGGAAACGCTTGCTTTGAACCAGAAGTGATCCTCTGGGAAGGGCTAGCTATTGTGAATCTCGAGACGAACGCATGACTGATTATCCAGGCTAAAGCGGCCTATATCAGGACGCATATTGTGATAGCCACGGTGGGGAACCATAGCATTGTCCGAGGTATAGATATAGTTGATTCTCATAATGGTAGTAACGTTGTGTCAATAGCAGCTGGATCGCCTTTCACCATCATTGGATAGTTTTGTCCAAGGAAGAGCGAGTTTTCTCCAAGACTATCAGTACTGAACCAAGGAGAAGGTGTTGGTGCTAGCACACTAGTATCCATCCTGAATACCCTGCAACAGATGTTGGAATAGGTCCGGAGAGTACGACCATGGGAGACAACACCTGCTTCCTTGGTAACATCAGCAGTGCCCTATATACAGACAAGAATAGGTGATCCATCGGAATAAGTTGCCAGGCTCTACTGAGTATATAGGTCCTGCTCGTCATCATCACCATCATCATCTCCCCTTGGTTATAAATTTTTTCTAGTATTGGTGGTGGAATGTTCACAGGACCTTGGAAACACAAGAAGATTAATTAGTAAAGGGAAACTAGCTAACCCACATGCATGTGGATGAAACAATTATAATCATGGTGGAAGACAAATGTACCGAAAGCATTAGGATTCCATGCAAAAACAGTTCCACGAGTGGTGGCAGCAAACACAAGACCCTCGTCTTGAATTGCCTCACAGTACATATGTACATCCGTGTATAGAAACTGATTTTTGAGCAATATCCATCGGGTCGAAGTATGAAGGACGGCAACAAGCTTGTCCAAGATTGCAACAACTTGATAGTTCGTGTAATCCCAAGAGCGGTTGGGAAGTTGACAAATTGCTATCTTCCGTAGACGATAGTCACCATGATCGTATTTGAACGTACGTATAATATCGGTGTGCTCAACTTCATGGCAGTCTGAGATTTTTGGAAGTGGAACCCGGTGATGAGTGTACACATTCACAAGTTCCCACTCGCAGTTGTACCCAATATAAACAACCCAATCTCCATTTACCTCCGCCCAAGCCTTACCCTCAAGCGATGGCATCTTAACATCACACGTATCATTATCAAGCGGCATCAACTTTCACAAGGCGAGGCTTCTGTCGCTCGCATGCTAGCGAGCATGGTCATGGCGAAGAAGATAGGGGAGATCAAACCGCTCTTGGACCCTTGGGTTCTTTGTAATGATGTTATTAGTTGAGTCGAGAATAGTCTTGAACGAACCTGCTATGGTAGCCAAGGTGATGATGTCGCACCGATCAATAAGTTCCTCCACCACGTCGTCTTTCAGATCGGGGCAAGAATAACGGGGTTGTTTCTGGCCTGTCCCCTGCATGGAGAAGACGATCAAACAATGGCAGAAGCAAGGGTGAAGGCAAATGGAGGAGGGAGGAAGAGCATGCGACAGCAGTTCCTAATCGAGAGGCGGTGGATGGTTGCCACGGTACACGAAGAGGCGCCCCTGTCCTACATAGACGTCCGTTTGGAAATTGTACAAAAGGACTTGCCGTCGTCTCACTGACATGTTGGAATGGGACAACATGTCAACGAAACATGGTGTGTCGTTTCTCGTGCAAAATGCGATCTGGCCGTGTTGGCCCGAGGTGCCACATTATTTCTCATCTTTATTTTTTTAATGGCGCCCCGTTCAGTTTTGAAGCATGACTAACTGGTACTGTATGTAGAGAAAATATAAACTACTCTACCACTACTCTGCCTCTAGTACTAGTATCAAAAAAGATATATAGGTTGGAGCTTCAACGCTTGCTTGCTAAGAGCTGCGCACTTGCTTGTCACACTACCACCCTCTCTCTAGATCTAAAAAAGACGGCCTCTCTCTCCTTCCTCACCTCTGGTCACAGATCCACCGGGGAAGATAAGGTCATGCACATTGACGCACTCGTCGTCAGCGAGCGAGGTCACGCACTAACGACAAGGCTGTCCTCTCAGAACTAGCGCCCGCATGGGATGGCCGCTGCCCCAAGCTCGCTGCCATAGTGTGTTCAGAGGACGATGACCACGAGTGAAGCCACTTCCCATCAACCATCAGGTATGCTACATCTTTACAAACCATACCCTTGTTCTATTGCCCCATCTACCATGTTGCTGCATGTGGGTCTTTTTCCACTCCACCATCTTCCCAATTTGCTATCCTCTGCTCTGCTGGTCACGCAGATGACAACCTTAATTTGCACTATTAAAGGAAACCCTACTTCATGCAGACTAATCCATGTCTGGGTTGAATAAGGAAAGGAAGGGAGAAAGTACTGTCCAAGAGACTAGGCATTGAGCCTGCATCTAGGTTGAAAAGGGGAAAATCAGTAGCTATGGAACGAGTCTCGTGTCTCTTGGTTGAAAAAGGGTGAAAAAGGGTAGAAAGGCATGACAATGCAAAAGAGAATGACCAGGTCGATTGGTTTGTTGTCCTCACATAGGAAAAAAGTGGTGAATGTCGGATTTCGGGTTCCGGCAGACCCTTGAGGTTCGAACACTGGGGTGCACGCGGAGATTTCGCCTTCTACCTACCTGCACCCCTCCGCCTCGCTAAGATCTAAGCTATGGAAAGAACAGCACAAGACACACAGGGTTTATACTGGTTCGGGCCACCGTTGTGGTGTAATACCCTACTCCAGTGCGTGGTGTGGTGGATTGCCTCTTGGGCTGATGATGACGAGCAATACAAGGAAGAACAGCCTCGCGAGGGTCTGTTCTTGGCTGAGGGGATGAACTGCTAGGAGGAGTTCAGTCACCCTTCTCTCTCTCTCTTCTCGATTCTCTCTCCGATTTCGATCCTAGCTAGTTTCTCTCTTGGCTTCTAGATTCTCCCTTCTTGATCGCGATACCCCCTACCCTGTGGGTGGCTAGTCCTATTTATAGGCAAAGGCCCTGGGCCTCTTCCCAAATATTCCGCTGGAAGGGCACCAACAATTGGCCATTTTGAAGGGGAACATCTGGTACACTTATCCTGACTAAAGTTGGTCCTTGCCTGCCAAAGGCTCTGGTGGTGACGCTGGCCTGGGCTCCACAATGACTTCCTCCCTGCCGTTGGACTGGTCTTGGTCTCCTTGCACAGAAACGGGTGCCTTTGCTTGATGCTCCCGCCTGCGCTTGCTCCCTTTGCACCAAAGAGGAAAGGAGGACACTGCGCGGCTGGCGCCCGCCTGGCGCCTTTGGTCATCATGGCTTGCGTCACGGGCACCTCGTGAGGTACCCCGCCTTGATCTCTCCGCCTCCTCGCGAGCCAGCCTGATGAGGCCGTGCCTGAGGAAGCTCCGTGTCGTCCGCCCCGTGAGGCTTGGCCCCTCGCGAGGGTCTTGGGTCTGTGTTGATGAAGACAGGCCGTGCTGGGCCCCCCTTTGAGCCACGCCGCAGGCCGCAGGCAGGAAAGTCTGGGGACCCCCGTTCCCAGAACGCCGATAGTAGCCCCCGAGCCCAAGGCATGCCCGGACTTGGCCGTGCAGGGAGGCGAAAGGGCAAGAGCGAAGCGCCGCGGGCCCTAACAGCCTGCGGCCTTGGCTGCCGCGTGGCGGTTGATTGGACGTGGGCGCCTCAGCAACCGCGCGAGTTGATAAGGGAGCGGCATCTGCCTAGGCTTTGCTTTTTTGCTTTCTCCGGTTGCTGCTCAGATCCCCTTTCTTGCACCTGTCCTTCCTTCCTCCAAAATTTCTAGATCTACTTCGACCGCGTGACCTAGGAAGCCATGGCGCCTCGCCAGTCCCCGGCCGGAGCTTGGTACTCATCTGCCCTGGACTCGCCGAACGTGTCTGAGGCGAGCCTCGCCCGGTTGCGTCGGATGGCGGCGGCGCAGGGCATCGACGGGGCGAAGGTGTTCAAGGCCGGCTCCGCCACCCCTGAGGGCCAAGGGAGCACCTTCTATCCGTTCTTTGTAAGCGCCATTGCTGCTGGCCTGGCGCCTCCCTTCTCAGAGTTCTTCTTCTCTGTCCTCCGCCATTATAAGCTACAGGCTTTGCATCTCCACCCCAACTCCGTCCTTCTCCTTGCAATCTTCGCCTATTACTGCGAGGCTCACGTTGGGGTGCAGCCCTCAGTGGCCTTGCTGCGCCACTACTTCTACCTCTGGACCTCTCGCGGTCCTGCTTCCGCGTGCGCGAGCTTCATCGCGTACGGTGGCGCCATTGCCATTTCGAACCCCGGGAAAAGGATTGAGGGCTTCAGGAGCAAGTGGGTCTTGGCAGATGCTGGGCGCATCCACCCTCGGCTAATCTTGCCCATGTAGCAACCCACGAGCTCTAGCGATTGGGGTTGAGCGGAGCTCGCGGACACCCGCGCGAAGCTGGTGTTGGAGAAGATGGATGCGGATCTGAGGCCAGCCAACATGGCGGCGGCGAAGCTGACCGGTGCATTGCTGCAAAGGGAATTCCTGGAGCACCAGCTGGCTCCGCTTTGGCAGTACTCACTTCCGATGTGGAGGCCCCATCTGAGCCCCACTGCCTTGGCCGATGAAGATCTGGCTGCAGTCCTCCAATCTCTTGTCGGGGGCCATGTGGCGAGCTTGGAGGGCGCTCCTACACCCTTGTTCATCCGCGACGACTGGGAGCAGGTAGTGGAGTCCATGCCCGTCTTCAAGGGGGACGGGCCCGTGCCCATGGAAACTCCCGGGGAATCGGTGGATGTGTCCTCCGACGACTCCAGCAAAGAGGAGGAAGGAGGGGAGCGCGAAAAAGGGCTTGACTCCGAGGCGACTGACGGAGAGCCGAGGGCTCCCCTCCCCCGGCGCGGGTCCCGCGCTCTCCGCCTCTCTCCGAGCGATGACGACGAGGATGATGACGAGAAGGGCGTTGGGAGCTTGCCCCCGATCCCGAAGAAGGACAGGACCGGGCTGATCTTCCGCGGGTCTGCCCCGGCCCCGAGGCTGACCGCAGACGCGCCTTCCGCTCCCGAGCTTCCCAAGGTTGAACCTTCCAACCAGCTTTCAGGCTTCAAATTTGGCTGGAGGCTGCCTGAGCTCACTGGCGACGACTTGTATGTCGGTGTTCTGGGAACGGGGGTCCCCAGACTTGCCTGCCTGCGGCCTGCGGCGTGGCTCAAAGGGGGGCCCAGCATGGCCCATCTTCACCAGCACAAACCCAAGACCCTCGCGAGGGGCCAAGCCTCGTGGGGCGGACGACACGGAGCTTCCTCAGGCACGGCCTTGTCAGGCTGGCTCGCGAGGAGGCAGAGAGATCAAGGCGGGGTATCTCGCGAGGTGCCCGTGACACAAGCCATGACGACTCAGGGCGCCAGGCGGGTGCCAGCCTGCGCAACCTCCTCCTTTCCTCTTTGGTGCAAAGGGGGCAAGTGCAGCCGCGGAGTACCAGGGCATCAGGCAAAGGTTGTTGTTTCGGTGCAACGAGACCAAGACCAGGAGGACTACAAGATAGAGGTCACCGTGGAGCCCAAGACGGCGTCATCACTAGAGCTTTGCGCAGGCGAAGACTACTTTTGTCAGGATAGTTGATACTTGCTGCCCCCCTTCAAATTAGCCCGCCATTGTTGGCTCCCTTCCCGCTCAATATTTGGGGAGAGGACCAGGGCCACTATAAATAGGACCAGCCACCCGCGTAGCAAAGGGGTTCGAGGTTCGGCTCAGTCTCCTCCAAGGGCTCGACAAGTAGAGAGGTGGTAAAGAGGGAGAGAGAGAGAGAGATAGAGAAAGGTGGCTGAACTTCTCCCAGCAATTCATCGCCCCAGCCATGAACAGACCCTCGCGAGGCTGTTCTTCCTTGTACTGCCCATTATCATCAGCCCAAGAGGCAATCCACCACACCACACACTAGAATAGGGTATTACACCACAACGGTGGCCCGAACCAGTATAAACCCTGTGTCCCTCGTGTTGTTCTTTTTGTAGCTTTGATCCCCATGTGGCGGAGGTGACATCTCCGCGCGCACCCCAGTGTTCGAACCTCAAGGGTCTGCCGGAACCCGAAATCTGACATTTGGCATGCCGGGTAGGGGGTGCGCCGGAATTCGTCTTCCACCGCTCCGTTCTCCTCCGACCATCACGCCCATGTCTGACGCACGTCGGGCCCGCGCGGAGCGCCGGGCCGCCCTCGCTTCCCGCATCGCCCAGACAGCCCCTGTTGGCGGGCGTCCTCGCCGTTCCCCGTTGCCCGCCGTCAACGCCGCCACCGGCCCGGCGTGGGACGAGCAGCAGGCATTGTCTCAACATCCATCCGTGCGCCAAGACGGCCGCACCGCGAATCCCTCACTCGCCCCGGCTGGATCTTCGTCCCGCGCGCTTCGCGCTCCCATGGAGGCTCGGGCTGCACTCATAGCGGCAAACGAGCTCCTGCGCTACCGTCCCATTGATGACGTCTACGAAGAATGGCTCGACCGCGTCACCGAACTCGTCCGCGCCGCAGGGGGCTCCCCCGCGCCGTCCACTCCGCTGCACCGCACCCCGCCCCGCGCGGGCGACGAGGCTTCGGCGGAGCCCCGGCCGCCTCCTCCTGAAGAAGACGCCATGGCTCCAAGACGCGTGGCCCCTGGGCGGAACCCACTCCGTCAGGTGCCAGCGCGGCAAGAGCAGAGCTGCCAAGAAGTCCCTCGCCTGCCAGAAGCTGCCCGGGCACTCCCTGCTCCAGCACGTCGCTACCATCCTCCTGCACTGGCGCGTGGGGACATGCAGGACCAGGCTCTCCATCACCCAAGGCCCCCCGTGGCCACAGCAGGCTGCCGCGCTTACACCAACAAACTGCGCAGTGTCGCGTGGCTGGGCAAGTTCAAGCCGGACCTGCCTCCTCGCTACGACGGCACGGCCGACCCTGCGGAGTTCCTCCAGCTCTATGAGCTGGGCATCGAAGCTGCCAACGGAGACGAGAAGGTCATGGCGAACTGGTTTCCCATGGTGCTCAAGGACGGGGCCCGCACCTGGCTCCTAAACCTGGCCCCAGGCACAATCTCCTCCTGGGAAGAGATGCGCACCCGCTTCATCGCCAACTTCCAAGGTACTAGCGACCAGCCACCCGCCATGAGCGACATGCGCCGCATCAAGCAACAACCCGGGGAGACCCTGCAGAAGTACATCCAGCGCTTCAACAACGCACGCCTCAAGATTCCCAAGGTGACTGAAGAGGCCATCATCTCAGCCTTCTCCGATGGCGTGCGAGACATCAAGATGAAGGAGGAGCTGGCGATGCATGAAGACCGGTGCACTTCTTTGGAGCTGTTCAACTTGGCGAACAAGTGCGCCAGGGCTGAGGAAGGGCGTCTCTCCCTCCTTGAGCTACCTGCCGTAGACCCGGAAGAGAAGAAGCTCAAGGCCAAGGAAGTGAAGCGCAAGGGGGCTGTCGTGCTCGCAGAACCAGACACCAAGCGGGGCAGAGATCAGCCCAAACCCCCCAAGGGCAGCCGGTACTGCGTTACCATGACCTCCAGACCCACAACACCAGCGAATGCCAAGAACTCCGAGCCGTGCGTGAAGGAAGGATCGGCCGTCGCCCTGACCGTGGTGACCGGGGATACGGCCGAGGAGGAGGAAGGAACACATGGCGCTGGGAAGACCGTGGCCCGCGCCACAGATGGCGCGACCAACCTTGTGAGGATCGCTGGCAAGACCCACCTCGCGAGGGAGGCTGGAGGGATCAGCCTCGCGAGGACCGCCCGCAAGGCAACGCAGGCCTCCCACCGCTGCCACCGCAGCCAAGGAGAAACGAGGACCGCCGCCAGGACGAGGAGGCTGGGGGCTTCCAGGAGCCGCGCGCGATCGCCTGCATCCTGGGCGGAGCTCAGGCCCCAGCCTCTCAGCGCATCTTCAAGCAGTTCGCCCGCGAAGTGAATGCAGCCCTCCCCAGGCTCGAAGCCACGCGCCCTCTCAGGTGGTCGGCGTGTGCCATCACCTTCAGCTCAGCAGATCAACTCAAGTGTGCGGCTACAGCCGGAGTCCTCCCGATGCTTTGTTCCCAATCATCAGCAACGTGGTGGTCAACAAGACCCTCATCGATGGCGGAGCAGGGCTCAACGTCCTGTCCGTGGAGATGTTCAACAACCTCCAAGTGCCCTACAGCCAGCTTCAGCCAACCAAGCCCTTCTCCGGTATCACCGACAGCTCTACAGTCCCGATCGGGCAGGTCCGCCTCCCCGTCACCTTTGGGGCACGCGACAACTACCGCCCCAAGCTCATCGACTTCGACGTCGCTCACATCCGCCTGCCGTACAACGCCATCCTCGGGTACCCGGCGCTGGCGAAGTTCATGGCCGTGACTCACCATGGCTATAACGTCCTCAAGATGCCAGGATGCGGCGGAGTCATCACGGTGCCCTGTGAAGAGAAGGACGCAGTGTGTTCCCTGGGGCGAGCCTTTCAGGCCGAATCACTGGAGGACCCAGATCGCGGAAGCAGGAGGCTTCCCGAGGCCACCCCGAAGAAGAAGAAGACATCGTTCGGCCTAGCCCCTCAGGAGGTAGGCCCCTCTGGGCCCGTGCCTGCCCAGGGGGAACCTCCTTCCGTCGCATAGGAAAGCGCGCCCGGCGCCCTCCTCAGGCAGGGCTCGGGGGCTCTCCCCTGGAGGGCCACCGACCTAGCAAGGGTCACGAGGGAGGCGCTGGGGCACCACATGGAGGCGTGTTTCAGAGCATGTTTCCCTCAAGAAGGAGCAAGGCAAGGAGATCCAGACCCATAGGAGTTCGTCAGCAAGGCCATTCAGGAGCTACAGGAGTCCAGAGTCATGAGAGGTGCCCGCCGCCTACTAGCAGTGGCTCCCCATCCAGGCAAGGATGGCGGGCTGCGCGTCTGCGTCGACGTACCAGGGCTCAACCAAGTCGCCTCCCTGGAGCGCCTCTGGCCCTCGCGAGTGGGCGAGCTGTGGAGGTCCACCCCACAGCTACGTTCGCATGCCTTACGGCTTGCCAAGCGCGGCTGACGCGTACCAGCGCCTCATGAAGGACGTCGCGGAGGCGCAAGAGGCCAGGTGCTCCGCAGCCCTGGCGGAGATGAAGATGGCCCGCGAGGAACCGCCAGCGCCTTCGGAGCCTCCCGAGGCCCCTGGGCCTGGGGGCTCATGAGGATCGGCACCCGTAGCCCACCGAGCCGGCTACACCAACACCCCTTCGTCTTCAGCGTCATCAGGTGACATCTTTCAAGTTTCACTTCCAGCTGGGAGCGCCCCCAGGGTTGCATTATTCCCAGGCCGCGTGGGTCTGTCCCTGCGGCGTATATCCCTTTTTATTTCGCGTCGTTAGCTTACCTTGTTGGGGGCGCCCCTTGGGCTGCATGATCCCCAAGTCGCTCGGGCCTGACCCAGTGATCTCCGCATCTACTTGAACGAATCCACTCCTTCGCGGCTAATGTGCTTTACCTAGTTGCCTGCTCAGCTGACGCCAATTAATGGAGCTGCTCCCAAACGGCACGACGCTTGCGCATGGGTCCATCCCTGCAACGCCGATGAACCTGGATGGCTGAGCTCTGTCCGCGGCAGCCCCGCATAGCGTCACCAAGTCAAGCTCTCAGTGCCTCACTACCCTTCGGAAGCGACTGACGGCTGACCGTCAATTGTTATGGCAACCCCTTGCTTTTTCTATGATGGACCTGCAAGACCTCCTGAAGGAGCCGCGTCAGGCGAGGCTCTTACTGTGTCTCCTTCGCTCTCGTCGGCGCGAACCGCTTGCATGTCA
>NC_057806.1:290089956-290100982 GCF_018294505.1 Triticum aestivum | reverse complement strand
ATACCAGCGATGGCTGAGACTCGCTCGAGGGCCGGGACCCGAGGATGTAGAGCATAAAGGGGAGCAAAGGCGAGAGGGGAGAGACACGCGAGGACCTCGCCGAACAACCTCACGCCTGCTGATGCACGGGCCTGGCCACACGCTAGAAAGTGGCCCCTGATCCTCGAGATAAGTTATCGCCCGGAAGCGCCAACTACCGTGGCACCATCCCTGCACCTAATGCTATCCCATGTTAGCGACGTCGCTCCCCTTTCTCACCGAACGACGACTGCTTGGGCGCTAAAGGGGACCTCCTGAGCATCGTGACTCAGGGGCTCTTACCGGACTCCGGGTTGCTCACCTCCTGGCCTTGACCATAGCATCACGACCTGGCATACCAGCGATGGCTGAAGCCGCCTTGGGACTGGGACCTGTCGGCGCAGAGCGCCAAGCCCTTGTGAGGTTCGAAAGAGAGGACCGAGCTAAGACGGAATGAGCAAGTCGCGTAAATCTATGGTGAAGGTTGTATTAACAAACAGGATCACAGGCACCTTACAAGCCCCCACGGGGCGCGCTTTTGGTTCCTCGCAGGGAACAGATCCTAAAGAGGCGCAAACTACGCACATCGCTACAAAAGACGTCATCATCAACAGTGGGCCGCCAAGTACCGACGCCAACCCCATCCAGATCAGAGTCGGTGGCGGCCCGACGTGCCTGCCCTGCTCCGGGAGTGGCGCCGGCTCGGGGGCTCGTAGCTGTCGTCGCTCATCTCCGGAGTCGCGAAGGGCTCGCCGGAGTCGCTGGAGCCTCCGACGTCTCCACCGCCTGAGGAGCCGCCATGGGAGCGATTGGCGAGCCCAGCCCTCGTCACAACAGGGCCCTAGCCGCCTTCACCGGGGCAACACTCCACCCGGCGCCCGTCCGCGTCGAAGACCTTGAGGAGCATCACCGAAGCACCGTCGAAGTCCAAATGGATCACGAAGACGCCCCTTGTCCTGCAAAACTAGGCAATCTCTCTCCAGCCCCGGGTCATGTAGACCTCGCCCGGGGCGACGGCCGCGACCTCTGCCTCGGTCGCGAGGGTGCTGCAGCCGGCGTGCTGCAGCCAGAGCTCCAGGGGCTCTCCCTGCCGGATGACGAAGGCGAAGAAAGGAGGAAGACGGATCCAAGACTGAAGAGGAATGGCAACGTGGAGCACGAACTCTTGGGAGGAGCCCTCGGTGTGGACCCCAGGAGGGACGACCCACACCTTCGTGACCCGTCGGCGCCGGCGGTGGCGCCGCCCGTGGCGGTCAGCGTCAGCTCCTTCAGGGCCCTCGACGTGGGCGTACAATGGAAGCGGGAACCCCGGCGGCACCCGCTCACCCCAAGACCTCGACACCACCTGAAGGGCCCCCTCGTTCGGGCCATGGTGGACATGCCGTTTCTTCGGCGGAAGTGGGTCTGGTCCCTCTCGGGGAGCCTTTCCCTTCTCTGCCGACGAGAACCGGCGGATCGGAGCCATCGCAGCAAGACGGAGCAAGGATCGGGAAGAAGGCGAAGCAAGAAGGGATGGACTGGAAGGACGCACGACATTCCGTACTTGTAGCCGGCGGAGGCCGACCGCCGACCTCCACGATCACAGGTAATCATGACCCTCTTTGCATACAGGGACTTGTCCTATTCGAGCAGTTGCCGAGGCGCCGTGGGGAAGTGGAGACGCCCGCGTCCAATCAACCGCCATGCGGCGCCCAAGGCCGCAGGCTGTTAGGGCTCGCGGCGCTTCGCTCTTGCCCTTCCGCCTCCCTGCACGGCCATGACCGGGCGCGCCTTGGGCCCGGGGGCTACTGTCGGCGTTCTGGGAACGGGGGTCCCCAGACTTGCCTGCCTGCGGCCTGCGGCGTGGCTCAAAGGGGGGCCCGGCACGGCCCATCTTCACCAGCACAAACCCAAGACCCTCGCGAGGGGCCAAGCCTCGCGGGGCAGATGACATGGAGCTTCCTTAGGCACGGCCTGGTTAGGCTGGCTCGCGAGGAGGCGGAGAGATCAAGGAGGGGTACCTCGTGAGGTGCCCGTGACGCAAGCCATGACGACTCAGGGCGCCAGGCGTGTGCCAGCCCGCGCAGCGTCCTCCTTTCCTCTTTGGTGCAAAGGGGGCAAGCGCAGCCGCGGAGTACCGGGGCATCAGGCAAAGGTTGCCGTTTCGTTGCAACGAGACCAAGACCAGGAGGACTACGAGACGGAGGTTACCGTGGAGCCCAAGACGGCGTCATCACCAGAGCTTTGCGCAGGCGAAGACTACTTTTGTCAGGATAGTTGATACTTGCTGTCCCCCTTCAAATTAGCCCGCCATTGTTGGCTCCCTTCCCGCTCGATATTTGGGGAGAGGACCAGGGCCACTATAAATAGGACCAGCCACCCGCGTAGCAAAGGGGTTCGAGGATCGGCTCAGTCTCCTCCAAGGGCTCGACAAGTAGAGAGGTGGTAAAGAGGGAGAGAGAGAGAGATAGAGAAAGGTGGCTGAACTTCTCCCAGCAGTTCATCGCCCCAGCCAAGAACAGACCCTCGCGAGGCTGTTCTTCCTTGTACTGCCCATTATCATCAGCCCAAGAGGCAATCCACCACACCACACACTGGAGTAGGGTATTACACCACAACGGTTGCCCGAACTAGTATAAACCCTGTGTCCCTCATGTTGTTCTTTTCATAGCTTTGATCCCCATGTGGCGGAGGGGTGCGGGGAGGTAGGAGGCGAAATCTCCGCGCGCACCCCAGTGTTCGAACCTCAAGGGTCTGCCGGGACCCGAAATCTGACACCGTAAGCGCTTGATTCTTGCCTTTATTTCTTGTTCTGCTGCTGAGGCTTGACATCCACATCTTTTGGACAGGCTGGCGCCCGCAGCAAAGAAGCCGAAGGGAGCTCCTGAGGTTCCATCCGTGGCAGCGCCTCTACCCGCGAAGGAAGGTGACCGCGACGCACGGCCTTCTCCTGCCCAGTCGTCCTCGCGAGGCCTGGCTGAGCCGGCTGGGGCGAGCTTAGCCCCCATGGCCCAAGTGACTCCTGAGGTGCCTTTCCCTGCTGCCGCCACTACAGCCACTGGGGCGCAGCAGGCTCCGCCTCAGGATGCTGTGGTCGCGCTGTCGCCTTCTCCTCCTACTCCACCGACTGCTGTTTCTCCGACTCCTCCTGCCGTTCTGGATCGTGCGACTGCTGAGCTGGACCGGCTGCGGTAGGATCTTCTTGGCGCCGACCCTCGCTTGGTGGCCGGGCGCTTGGAGCTGGCTTCAGGATGGATTCGCTCCGACGCTTCGATTCGGGCGGTGCAGGTCCAGGCCTCCATGGCTTGCATTGAGGAGCGGCAGGCCGTCCTTGAGGCGAAGGCTGCTCGTGACGCAGCCCTGGGGGAGGTGGTCGACGTCCGTGGTCGCTGCATGGCGCTGGAGGACGAGCTGCAAGGCCTGCGGGACCAGCTCGCGAAAGAGGCCCGCCTTCGCCAGGAGCAGGAAGAAGGCGTGAAGGCTCGCGAGGCGGCCGTCAAGGAGAGGGAGGTCAAGCTCAGGAGGTGCCGTGACCGCCTAGGCGTGCTGGAGCAGGAGTTGGGGTGAGGAAGGTCGAGCTGGACGACAAGTCCCAGGTTCTTGCCGAGGACCGCATGGCCTTCGCGGAGATGGAGGCAAAGGCTCACTCCTCGCTGAGGACGCTTTACGACAGCGGCCTGGAGAGCCCGCTGGCTGGCGCCGAGGACGGCCCCGCCAAGCTGCTTCCCTTCCTTGTTCGCGCTCTTGAAGATGTCGCCCTTGGCCTTGGCCCCACGGCCGAGGCCGAGGCACGTGTCCTGTCTTCTGCAGCGCTGACGCGGGTCCTCACCCACATCTACCTTCGTGATCCCGGCGTCGACCTCGACAGCCCGCTGGAGCCAGTAAGCGGCGAGCGTGCCACTGCCGCTACCGAGACCGTGAAGGGTCGCGCGGAGGCTCTGCTGGGGAAGTTTCGGGCCTTCAGCACCAAGCCGAAGCAAGGCGCTGCCGACCCCGCTGCTCCATGAGGCGAAGCCACACCGCGTTGCTCCACCATCGACAAGTGACTCCGTTGTGGCTCCTGTCCTGCCTTTAAGTCCTGCACATGTATCATGCCTCGGGGAGGCGTTTAAACTTGTGTTTGGCATTGAGATAACAGTGTGGACTGTAATATTTGCTTTTGAATTCCTTGAAATTTATGCTTTTCCTTCCTACTTGCTTATGTTCTACGCCAGCAGAGCCCGGCCCCGCGCATACCTCAGCCGCCGTTAGCCCCGACCGGAAACCAGGATGGGACCAAGGAGTGAGGGGCTACGTGACAAGTTAGGCTCCTGAGTCGCGATGCTCAGGAGTCCCCCTTGGCGCATGAACAACAAGTAGGGAGGTGTGATGTGGGTGGATCTACCGTTCTACGTCTGTAGAGCCCGGCCGCGCGCATACCTCAACCGTCGTTAGCCTTTCGGAACTAAGGAGTGAGGGGCTACGTGACCAGTTAGGCTCCTGAGTTGCGATGCTCAGGAGTCCCCCTTGACGCTCAAACGGCCTTCGTACCTTGGCTCCGCTCAGGGAGAGACGCGCGACGAACCAGGCCCGGGGGGCCTGGCTGGGTGGCGTGCGTCTGGGCGTGACCCAGGCGCAGCCCCCGTGCCCAGCCCCCTCGCGCGGCACTCCCGAGGGGAGGCATTACGGTGAGGCTAGACACTAAGCTCTGGGCTCCCTGAGGTTGATGCAGCCCGGGGGCCGCCCTTAGTTGTTTATCACCAGCGCGGAGCATAGCGCTTCCGTATGTGTACGGGCAGTGTCGTCAGCCAGCGCGGAGCATGGTGCTTCCACTGGTACGTGGGAGGGGGCTCCCCTCCGGGAGGAGCCCCCGGGGCGTGTACAGCCCCGCCCTGACACGTGGCTGGCACGGTAGGGCCTGGCGAGGTGTATCTGGGCACCCGTGAGCCAGCGTGGGACTCACGGGGCCCTACCTCTTGGTCGGTTGCACCTGGCACTGGGCCTTATCTTGTGATGTGTCCCTGCAAATTTGGTTAAATGCCGGCACTCTACGTCCTTGGGTCCCGGCCCTCGAGCTGTTCTCAGCCATCGCTAGTATGCCAGGTCGCGATGCCGTGGACAAGGCCAGAGGGTGAGGGCCGGAGAGCCAGTAAGAGCCCTGAGTCGCGATGCTTAGGTACCCCCCTTTAACGTGCAAGTGGTCGGCATGGAGAAGAACAGGTGACGTGGACAGGCATCAAATAATCAAGCATGGTGGGTCGAACGCATAGCCGGAAATAAACACAAAAGGGGATACATGCCGCTGGGTCTGGCCCGAGCGACTTGGGGGTGATACAGCCCGAGGGGTGCCCCCAACAAGGTAAGCTAACAACATAAAATAAAAGGGATACATGCCGCAGGGACGGACCCACGCGGCCTCGGAATAATGCAGCCCTGGGGGGCGCTCCCAGCTGGAAATGGAACTTGAAAGATGTTACCTGATGATGTTGAGAATATTGACGGTCTTTGAGACATTTGCTTCAAACAACAAGCACAAAAGGGCGCTTCGCGAGCTTGCCGAAGTCTGCCAAATTGCTGCGATAAACCCCTGGAATGACATGGCTATAACATTCAACGCCGGTGACGAACCAAAGTACAGAACAGTACGGGTGCCAGCCGCGTTAGTCCTCAGTCCCATCGTGGACGTGTTTCGACTTCCCAAGGTCCTGATGGACGGCGGCAGCGGACTAAACCTCATTTATGAGGACACACTCCACAAAATGGAAATAGACAGGAGCTGCATCATGCAAAGTAACACAACCTTCCGAGGAATTATTCCAAGTCGGGAGGTGCGGTGCGCGGGCAAAATCACACTTGATGTAGTGTTCGGCACACCGGAGAACTATCGGTCCAAAGAAATAACTTTCCAAGTGGCCCCTTTCAGGAGTGGATATCACGCCCTCTTGGGGCGGGATGCTTTTACATGCTTTCAGGCCATACCCCATTATGGGTATATGAAGCTCGAAATGCCCGGACCAAACGGTATAATCACTCTCGTCAGTGATCCAGACATAGCACCCCGCGCTGAAAACAAAACCGCATCCTGGACCTGGAGGAGCTATCCGAAGCCCTCACGGCCGACGAATTAACCGCACTACGCTCCACGATGGACAAGAACAACATGATCCTCGACAAACGCCCTAAATCCACATCCTTTAAACCAGCAGAAGAAATAGTCAAATTCCAGGTTCACCCAACGGACCCCAAGAAGACAGCATCTATCAGAGCTCAACTGAACCCAACGGTCGACATCGCACTACGAGAATTCCTGCACGAAAACTAGGACATATTCGCCTGGCACCCTTTAGATCTGCCAGGGAACTCACGGGAGCTGGCCGAACATAGCCTCAATATATTAAAAGGGTTCAAGCCAGTCAAGCAATCACTGCGACCCTTTTCCGAACCCAAGTGACAAGCCATGGGGGACGAGCTGGCCAAATTCATCGAGGCCGTATTCATTAGAGAAATCAAACACCCGGACTGGCTGGCAAACCTGGTGATGGTACCAAAGAAGGACAAATCCTGGCACCTGTGCGTCGATTTCAAAGACCTCAATAAGGCTTGCCCTAAGGATCCCTTCCCCCTCCCATGCATTGACCAAATCATCGATGCCACCGCAAGACACGACTCACTGTGTTTCCTCGATGCATATTGTGGATACCATCAAATCAAAATGAAGGAGTCCGATCAAGCCGCAACAGCATTTATCACCCCATATGGGCCATTCTGCTTCAACATCATGCCCTTTGAGCTAAAGAACACCGACGCCACCTACCAACGCATGATTCAAACATGCCTGGAGAAACAGATCGGCAAAATAGTGGAAGCTTACGTCGATGTTGTCGTCATCAAAACTAGGCACGTCGAAACACTAATAGACGACTTACGTCTTACATTCGACAACCTCTGGGCGTACGACATTAAGCTCAACCCAGAAAAGTGTGTCTTCGGCGTCCCCGCGAACTGCTAGGCTTCATCGTTTCCAATAGAGGAATCGAAGCAAACCTGGCCAAAATCCGAGCTCTATCACAATTGGCTAGGCCAATGGACCTTAAACAAGTCCAAAAGCTCACAGGTTGCGTAGCAGCTCTCAGCCGCTTCATCTCCAGATTGGGAGAAAAGGCACTGCCACTCTATCGCCTTCTACGACGAACCGACCACTTCGAGTGAACGGACGCGGCAACAGTCGGACTGGAGGAAATAAAAACCCTTCTTGCAGGCAATCCAATCCTGGCTGAACCCAATGGCGACGAACCGATGTTATTATACATATCGGCAACACACCAGGTGGTGAGCGTCGTACTCGTTGTTGAACGAGAATAGGACGGACATAAATTCCCGCTTTAGAAGCCAGTATACTACGTATCTACTGTCCTTACACCATGCAAATCCTGGTACCCTCATTATCAAAAAATAGCATATGCGGTCTTCATGGCATCCTGAAAGCTCCATCACTACTTCCAAGAGTGTTCGATCACGGTGGCCTCCGAAGTACCACTCAATGACATTATAAACAACCGCGATGCTACGGGTCGGATTGCCAAATGGGCCATTAAACTCCTCCCATTTTACATTACATATAAACCATGTCGAGCTATCAAATCCCAAGCATTGGATGACTTCGTCGCTGAATGGACAGAGGACGAACTCCCTAAAGAGTACGACACATACTCCAATTGGGTCATGTACTTCGACGGCTCCAAAATGCTGGCAGGTTTAGGAGCAGGTGTCGTTCTAACGTCCCCTACTGGAGACATTGTCCAATACGTTCTCCAAATACTATACACAGACTCCAATAACGTAGCAGAATAGGAGGCCTTATTACATGGTCTCCGGATGGCTGTCTCCATGGGCATACAATGCCTAGAAGTACGCGGGGATTCCAACCTGGCAATATCTCAAATAAACGGAGATTTTGACGCTAAAGATCCGAAGATGGCAGCGTATCATAACATAGTCATAAAAATGTCGGCCCGGTTCGAGGGGCCCGAGTTCCATCATGTGGCCCGAGAAATTAATCAAGCGGCGGATGTTCTTGCTCGTATCGGCGCTAAGCGTGACCCCGTCCCACCCAACATTTTCTTGGAAAGACTATTCAAGCCATCCGTGGTGTGGCAGGGGGGAAACGTCAATGCTAGTCCAGAACCAAACATAATCCAAGATCCCGGAAACACCGACGTCGTCGAGGGCTCAGCCATCAAAATAACACCATCGGCGCATCTCATCATGGCAGTCATTGCCCCATGGACCGAACCCTTCCTGGCCAATCTGAATAGGAAAGAGCTTCCTGAGGACCAGAATGAGGCCTGCTACATCGTCCGGCGTTCAAAGGCCTACAAGGTTCATGATGGAGAGCTCTACAAGAAAAGCGCCACCGGAGTCCTTCAACAATGTATATCCGAGGAAGAGGGTGGAAGCTCTTGGCTGAAATCCATGACGGACTCGGCGGTCACCACGCTGCAGCTAGGTCCCTAGTTAGCAAGGTGTCGGTGTCAAAACCGGCGGATCTCGGGTAGGGGGTCCCGAACTGTGCGTCTAGGCCGGATGGTAACAGGAGGCAGGGAACACGATGTTTTACCTAGGTTCGGGCCCTCTTGATGGAGGTAAAACCCTACGTCCTGCTTGATTAATATTGATGATATGGGTAGTACAAGAGTAGATCTACCACGAGATCAAGGAGGCTAAACCCTAGAAGCGAGCCTATAGTATGATTGTTGTATATGGAGTTGATTGCCTACGGACTACAACCCTCTGGTTTATATAGACACCGGATAGGGTTAGGGTTACACAGAGTCGGTTACAATGGTAGGAGATCTTGAATATCCGCATCGCCAAGCTTGCCTTCCACGCCAAGGAAAGTCCCATCCGGACACGGGAAGAAGTCTTCAATCTTGTATCTTCATAGTCCAGGAGTCCGGCTGAAGGTATAGTCCGGCTACCCGAACACCCCCTAATCCAGGACTCCCTCAGTAGCCCCTGAACCAGGCTTCAATGACGACGAGTCCGGCGCGCAAATTTTCTTCGGCATTGCAAGGCGGGTTCCTCCTCCAAGTCCTTCATAGAAGATTGTAAACACCAAGAGTAGTGTCCGGCTTCTGCAAAATAAGCTTCCACATATTGCCATAGAGAGAATAATATTAACACAAATCAAATCTGCTGACGTATTCCGCAGTGTGTCATCACACTATGGCTAAGTCCTTTACTCGAATCGTTTTTACTTTTCCACCTCAGCATGTTTTGCGAGGCGGTTTCCTTGGCACGTCTTGTCAAAGCAGAGATCGTGTACCCCCCTTTTACGGGATTCTCATCAATACGGAAGTGGGTAACCCAACCGCGCCACTTATCACAGCGCTTGGGAGGCAAGCGAGTTTTACTAGGCAGGTGGGGACGCACAACCGCATCCACCCATATAAGGGGACAAGGATCCACCTTTTTACCTACGCCTTCTTCCTCCTTTGCCTATCCATCTCCTGCGCACCCGAGCTCCAGTGCCCAAGCCCGCGCTTCCTACCTCAACCTCCTCCAGCAATGTCCGGAGCGGGAGGCAAGTGGATGGTCTCCTCCGTCACGGAGGGCCATGTCGAAAAGCTAAGGAAGGCCGGATACTTGTCCAAGGACATCACGCACCGGCTTCCCGAGGAGGGGCAGCTTCTCCCCACCCCAAGGCCCCATGAGAGGGTAGTATTCCTTCCCCACTTCCTCCGTGGACTGGGTTTCCCACTCCACCCATTTGTCCGGGGGCTCATGTTCTACTATGGCCTGGATTTCCACGATCTGGCCCCGAACTTCATTATCAACATCTCGGCGTTTATCGTTGTGTGCGAGGCTTTCCTTCGCATCCGCCCCCATTTCGGCCTCTGGCTCAAGACCTTCAACGTCAAGCCCAAGGTGGTGCGTGGCAGCCAGGCGGAGTGCGGAGGCGCCATGGCGGGCAAGATGGCCAACGTCCTATGGCTCGAGGGCTCCTTCGTGGAGATTCTGAAGGGGTGGCAATCATGGTGGTTTTACATCACCGAGCCGCGCGATCCGAAATGGATCGCAGCCCCCGAGTTCCGATCCGGACCCCCCACGCGGCTTATGTCCTGGAAAGAGACGGGCCTGTCGTGGGGCGACGAAAAAGAGGTGACCGGATTGCAGAAATGCATCGAGTCCCTGGTGAGTAAGCCGATCAAGCTTGTCAATGTAGTCTAGGTTATGCTCGTCCACCGGATCCTCCCGTGTCAACAACGGGGCTTTAATCTGTGGGAGTTCGACCCGGCACAGCACCAAACCCTTAACCGGCTCTTCGACACAACGTATGAAGACGTCTGGAAGGTGCTAACCAAAGGCGCCGAGGCTCCCACATCCGCTTCCGAGGACCGCGGATATAGCTCGCGGTGTCACGCCAGCGAGGTAAGCTATTTTCACCTTTTAGAAGATGTTAAGTTTCTTCATAGTTTGACTCTATGTGGGATCTAAACTCCCTAACCTTTGACAGGCTTGGCAGATGCAGTCCGCATTGATTAACTGTCCGGCTCCCTTGCCTGAAGACCCAGCCCCTGCTCTCCTAGTGAAGCTGCTGGTTCCGGCGCCTTATGTGGTGCCGGAGAAGAAGGCCAAGAAGAAGAAGGCCACGGGGACTCGAAAGAGTACCCGTAATGTGGTGGTGTCGTACTCATCATCCGACGAGTCCGAGACGCCCTCTTCCCATAAAAATGAGGAGGAGGAAGAAGAAACCTCTCCCCCTCCAGCGGGGGGAGGAAAGAACAGGAAGGCCGCCCAATGGGGGAGGTCGAGGGGTCTAGGAAGAGGAAGACCCCTCCGCCGGACTACTCCCCCGATGCCAAAGAGGACGAAGAGGAGTGGCCAGACAGGGCCAAGCGTCCGACGAAATCATAAGTTCGGATATCAGAGTAACTCATGATGTTCCTTTTCGCGCAGCTTTCCCTAATGTCAATCATAATTATGCAGCCCACCCCGGGCCGAACTCAACGAGTCATCGAGCGGCTCCCTGGATTCATTGGACGTGAAC
>NC_057806.1:290062372-290089661 GCF_018294505.1 Triticum aestivum | reverse complement strand
GGCGTCGCGACAAGCTCCGGGGCAGGAGGAGGTGGTCCTGGAGGAGCCGCAAGGAAACCCCCCGGACTCCAGGAGTAAAGGGGACAAGACCCCCCAGGGCTCCAAGTCCGGCTTTGAGCCGGACATCGTGCCGGAATCTTCAACAATTCCGGACCGCGGCAGGAGAACTCCTTCCAAGAGGAGCAAGCCTTCTAAGCTGGCAGCCTCCGTCCAACCGGAGGCGCCGGACAATCTGCTGGAGGTGCTTGAAGGCGCCTCCATCAACGAGGAGCACCGTACTATTATGAGTACGGTGATCCAGAAGGTTCAGTCCGCCAAGAGCGGACTGACTGAAGCTTGCGCTAGCCTTCTAATAGGCTTTGAGGTAAGTAAAAATATGTAAAAATATTACTGCATAGACAATAGCCGCTGATGCTCTGTTTGGCGTTCGGAAAGAAAAGCCGAATAGAGGATCTATTAAATTTCGCAGGAGTCTAACAATAAAGAGTCAATATGCGTATGCAGGCTTCGCTGCTATCCACCGCCGCACTGACGGCGGAGGTGGGTGTCCTGAAAAAGGACCTCGAGCGGACCGAGCAAGAGCTCGGCCTGGCCAAGTGGCAGCTCGAGGAAAAAGAAGGTAAGAAATACCTTACAGAAAAAGTGCCTATAGAGAGGCGTGATTGCAAAAAATAACAGGATTGTACTGCTTATTGTAGGGGCCACGACTGAGGTGGCGACCCTCAAGCAGGCGCTATCCGAGGCCGAAAGGAAAACGGCCGCGGAGCGCACCGAGCGAGAGAAACTTGGGGCTCAGGTCGGCAAGGTGCAGCAAGAGCTTCAGGCTCTCATGAAAAAACATGAGAGTTTGGAGCTTGAGTCAAAGACCCAAGCGTCCGAGCTCGCGACGGCCCTTGAGACTGCCAAGTCTGCCAAGGCCGAAGCCCAAAAGGCCCTCCAAGAGTTGGAGGAGATGAAGAAGATAGCAGCGGGTAAGGCATTCTTTATGCAAAGCATAAAAATAAAAGTAAACTACTTGTTACTTACCCGAATCCGGAGCTCTCCAGGGACATTCGCAGATCTTCCCCGCAGCGTATCCGACGCCGCCGCATTTTACCGAGCCGAAGAGGGCAGCTCGACGGAGAAGGTGTTCCGGTCTCAGTATGCTGAGGCCGGACACCCTGTGCCCCTGAGCGACCAGCTGAAACAGCTGGTCGAGGTCCACAAGGCGGCCGAACAGGCCATGAAGGTCTTCATAGTTCGGTTGTGGCCGGGAGAGGCCCTACCTGGGAGCTACTACGGGCTGGTGCGGCGGCTGGTGGAGGCCTGTCCAAGGCTGGAGGTCATCAAGCGGTCCGTCTGCATCGAAGGAGCCCGTAGAGCCCTTGCCCGTGCAAAGGTGCACTGGGGTAAGCTGGACGGTGAGAAGCTTGTGAGGGACGGGCCGCCGCCGGGGAAGGAGCATCGCAAGCCCGAGAACTACTATAAGGATGTTCTTGCGGGTGCCCGCCTTGTGGCGGATGAATGTACCAAGGATGTAATTTTTTAATGAACTCGCTCGTGTTTATCCTATGCGATGAAAACTTGTTCATAGGCGCTAAGCAATGCTTGTTGAATTTAAAATATTATTTTCTGTGCGGCCATTTATCAAAAATTGAGAGATGGCCAGTCGTCGGCTTCTGCCCCCATGCCACTAGTCCTGGGGTGTTCAGGATAAACCTGAGCGCTCTTTTTCCCATAGTTGGGTCCTTCGAGGGAGGCGCTCAGCACAACGAACCAGGCAATCGGACTATAATGCTTGAACACTCTCACTTAGCCATAGAACTTTATTATTTTAAATTTCGGCGAAGCCCCTAGTTCGGAAGACCGAGTTCAGGGTGCTATCCACGCCTTGGCCGGACAAATCCGGCTCCTCGCTCGAAGCGGCATAAGTCTTTAGGGACTCCAAAAACCTCTCGAACAGCGGCCGGTCTCTCGCCTCATCATGACAGTCAGTTTTAGCTCTCTCCACTGAGGTGCTTAACCCAGCTAAACTGGGGCACAATCGCAGTGGTTCTCCTAGTGCTACCTTAGCCGATATAGCGGAACGTAAGGCACCAAAACATAGGAGCCGGGCAAACCCAACTATTGACCCAAATCATGATTCGGAGCCGATGCATATAGTGCTATAAGTTCGGGGTGCCGCACTTGTGAAAGTGTACGGACTTCTCACGCCATATTGAAGGGTACTGAAGCCCCTGGCGTATTTGCCGTACCACCGTGTACGGGTGCAACATGTCATTAATGAACATATATAAAAGAGAGTAATGCAAAAAATAGACAAAGGCTATGCATTGTTTATAGAGAGGCTATTTATCAAA
Organism: Triticum aestivum; assembly: GCF_018294505.1. Lineage (NCBI taxonomy): Eukaryota > Viridiplantae > Streptophyta > Magnoliopsida > Poales > Poaceae > Triticum > Triticum aestivum. The sequence goes on along the minus strand of NC_057806.1, from coordinate 290,087,322 downwards.
GCCGAACGATAAAAATAGTGCGGTAAGACAAAGATATTGGACTAGTTAGTATGTCCTAACCAGGGGCAGGCCGCGGAATTGTATTTAAAACAGGTATACCGCTCGTAACAGAGACCACCTGGGAGTTCCATAATGCGGCATGGCTTGTCTGCCTCCATGGAGCTTGCATCGTGTGTGCGGCAGTCGAATTGCCAAACAGGTCGTCCGAAGTATGGAGTCCTGAAAGTAAGAAAAAATTAAAAGAATCCGGCAGCCCCTAGTATGTTTTAAGCCGTGTTTTGGGCATGCCGTTATTGTGCCCCTTCCCCTGTGCCCATGGTATTTCAAGGGCGTAGTTATGTACGCGAGGTACTGGTTTCGTTATGTCGCGAGAGCTGGGGTTGGGGCCGCATTGCTACGCTTGCTCAGAGTGTGCGAGGCGGTCCTGCTGTGGGTTACTCCGGGCGCGCTTGGCAGTGTCTGGCTTTTTGATGACCGGACTGGAGAATTGCCTGAGAAGGCTACTTTGTAACTCCGCTGCAAGAGCCATCGTGTGCTCCTCCGTACGGAGGGAGCGTTCGGTGTTTCCGTTGACCGTAATTACTCCTCGAGGGCCCGGCATCTTGAGCTTGATATATGCGTAATGCGGCACCGCATTGAACTTTGCGAATGCGGTTCGTCCGAGCAGGGCGTGATAGCCACTGAGAAACGGGACTATATCGAAGATTAACTCTTCGCTTCGGAAATTGTCCGGGGATCCGAAGACCACGTCAAGTGTTACTGAGCTTGTACAGTTGGCTTCTACACCTGGTATAACGCCTTTAAAGGTCGTTTTTGTGGGCTTAATCCTTGAGGGATCTATGCCCATCTTCCGCACTGTATCCTGATAAAGCAGGTTCAGGCTACTGCCGCCGTCCATGAGGACTCTTGTGAGATGAAATCCGTAGATGATTGGGTCGAGAACAAATGCGGCGAAGCCGCCATGATGGATGCTAGTGGGATGGTCCCTTCGATCAAAAGTGATCGGGCAGGAGGACCATGGGTTGAACTTTGGGGCGACTGGCTCTATCGCGTATACGTCCCGTAGTGCACGCTTCCGCTCCCGCTTGGGAATGTGGGTTGCGTATATCATGTTCACCATCCACACTTGTGGGGGAAAGCCCTTCTGTCCATTGTTGTTCGGCGGCTTGGGCTCCTCGTCGTCGCTGTGCAGCCCCTTGTCTCTGTTTTTGGCTCTTAACTTGCCTGCCTGCTTGAACACCCAACAATCCCTGTTAGTGTGATTGGCTAGTCTTTCGGGGGTGCCATGTATCCGGCACAAGCGATCGAGTATTCGGTCCAAACTGGACGGGCCCTAAGTATTCTTTTTGAATGGCTTTTTCCTTTGACCGAATTTATAGCCTTTGAATCCGGCATTGACTGCCGTGTCTTCATTGCCGTCGCTGTTAACACGGCGTTTTTGCTTATTCCGACGTGTCCTGCCACTTTTGTCCTTGGTATCCGAATTACCAGGGTTCTTTGATAAGTTGTTACTGCGAGCTAGCCAGCTGTCTTCTCCCACGCAAAAGCAGGTCATGAGTGTCGTGAGGGCTGCCATGGATTTCGGCTTTTCCTGTCCCAGGTGCCGGGCAAGCCACTCATCGCGGATGTTATGCTTGAAGGCTGCTAGGGCCTCTACGTCCGGACAGTTGACTATCTAGTTTTTCTTTGTTAGGAACCGTGTCCAGAATTGTCTGGCCGATTCGTCTGGCTGCTGAATTATGTGGCTTAAGTCGTCGGCATCCGGCGGTCGCACGTAAGTGCCCTGGAAGTTGTCGAGGAATGCGGCTTCCAGGTCCTCCCAAGAACCAATTGAGTCTGCTGGCAAGCTATTAAGCCAATGTCGGGCCGGTCCTTTAAGTTTGAGCGGGAGGTATTTGATGGCGTGTAGATCATCGCCGCGTGCCATGTGGATGTGAAGGAGATAATCCTCGATCCATACCGCCGGATTTGTTGTGCCATCATATGATTCGATGTTTACGGGTTTGAAACCCTCTGGGATTTTATGATCCATTACTTCATTCGTGAAGCATAGCGGGTGTGCGGCGCCTCTATACTGGGCTATATCACGACGCAGCTCGGAAGAGCTATGTCTGCTGTGTTCGGCCCGACCAGATTTGTTGTATCCGGCGTAAAGATCATTGTCACATGCCGTAGGGCGCCTGCGCGATCCGTAGATCGATCTTGTTTGTCTTGCCTTATCCTCCAGTATGTCTCGCAGGTCGGGCGCATTTTCCCGTGCCTTAGTTGAGCGGCGTCGGGGCATGGCTTGGGTGGAGGGCCGAGAGGCCTCTTTGCCGCGGCCGCGAGGTGGCCGGTCTGCCATGTCATGCGCTGGTGATGTAGGTGCTTCCTCCTCTCATCGGGGTAGCGGCCTGCGGTTCGGGTAACTCTTGGAGGGGCGTTCGAGTTCATACTCTTCGGCCGCAAGGGCTTCAGTCCATCTGTCAGCTAGCAAATCTTGGGCAGCTCTAAGCTGTTGCTGCTTTTTCTTGAGGCCGCTTGCCGTGGCTAAAAGCCTGCGTTTAAAATGCTCTTGTTCGGCGGGGTCTGATGGTATGACAAATTCGTCGTCATCGAGGCTTGCCTCGTCTTCGGAGGGAGGTGTATAGTTATCATCCTCGACCTCTCGGTCTGCCACTCTCTCATGAGGGCTGGCTTCTCCATCTTCCTGTGCCGAATCTTGCTGAGGTGGGTGTTCTTCGGTGCTATCCGGGGTAGTATTATCTCCCGTGCCGGAATCACCGTTTTTTGCTTTGGCGGGATTTAGAGCGACGCCGCTGACGCCGGCGCTTCGGCTGTTTCTTGGGGGCGTCATCCCCCACTATTCCATCGCCATCTCCATCTTTTGGAGTATCCACCATATATATGTCATATGACGAGGTGGCCTTCCAGCGCCCTACAGGTGCTGGTTCTTGTTCGTCTCCTACATCGTCGTCCATGCCGTCGATGTCTTCGGAGCTGAAGTCAAGCATGTCGGTTAGATCGTCGACAGTGGCTACAAAGTGGGTGGTGGGTGGGGTTTGAATTTCCTCATTGTCTGTATCCCACCCTCGCTGACCGTAGTCCGGCCAGGGCTCTCCTGATAAAGAGAGAGACTTAAGAAAATTTAGGATGTCGCCAAAAGGCGAATGATGAAAGATGTCTGCGGCGGTGAACTCCATTATCGGCGCCCAATCGGATTCGATTGGCAGGGGCGCGGGAGTTTCGGAGTCCGGAGAGGAATCTGGCTCTTCGGAGTCACGGGCCATGCGGAGTGCGGGGCTGGAGTTTGGCTCGATCGCCTCTGAGATCGCAGCCCCTAAGGCAGCGTCCAACCGCTGATCCTCGATCGGCGCAGTAGGCTCCGAATCAATGGTCGGAACCGGTGCGTGTGAATCAATGGTCGAATCTACTGTCCTTGCACCATGCAAAGCCCGGTACCCTCATTATCAAAAAATAGCATATGCGGTCTTCATGGCATCCTGAAAGCTCCATCACTACTTCCAAGAGTGTTTGATCACGGTGGCCTCCGAAGTACCACTCAATGACATTATAAACAACCGCGATGCTACGGGTCGGATTGCCAAATGGGCCATTAAACTCCTCCCATTTTACATTACATATAAACCATGTCGAGCTATCAAATCCCAAGCATTGGATGACTTCGTCGCTGAATGGACAGAGGCCGAACTCCCTAAAGAGTACGACACATACTCCAATTGGGTCATGTACTTCGACGGCTCCAAAATGCTGGCAGGTTTAGGAGCAGGTGTCGTTCTAACGTCCCCTACTGGAGACATTGTCCAATACGTTCTCCAAATACTATACACAGACTCCAATAACGTAGCAGAATACAAGGCCTTATTACATGGTCTCCGGATGGCTGTCTCCATGGGCATACAATGCCTAGAAGTACGCGGGGATTCCGACCTGGCAATATCTCAAATAAACGGAGATTTTGACGCTAAAGATCCGAAGATGGCAGCATATCATAACACAGTCATAAAAATGTCGGCCCGGTTCGAGGGGCCCGAGTTCCATCATGTGGCCCGAGAAAGTAATCAAGCGGCGGATGTTCTTGCTCGTATTGGCGCTAAGCGTGACCACGTCCCACCTAACATTTTCCTGGAAAGACTATTCAAGCCATCCGTGGTGTGGCAGGGGGGAAACGTCAATGCTAGTCCAGAACCAAACATAATCCAAGATCCCGGAAACACCGACGTCGTCGAGGGCTCAGCCATCAAAATAACACCATCGGCGCATCTCATCATGGCAGTCATTGCCCCATGGACCGAACCCTTCCTGGCCAATCTGAATAGGAAAGAGCTTCCTGAGGACCAGAATGAGGCCTGCTACATCGTCCGACGTTCAAAGGCCTACAAGGTTCATGATGGAGAGCTCTACAAGAAAAGCGCCACCGGAGTCCTTCAACAATGTATATCCGAGGAAGAGGGTGGAAGCTCTTGGCTGAAATCCATGCCGGACTCGGCGGTCACCACGCTGCAGCTAGGTCCCTAGTTAGCAAGGTGTCGGTGTCAAAACCGGCGGATCTCGGGTAGGGGGTCCCGAACAGTGCGTCTAGGCCGGATGGTAACATGAGGCAGGGAACATCATGTTTTACCTAGGTTAGGGCCCTCTTGATGGAGGTAAAACCCTACGTCCTGCTTGATTAATATTGATGATATGGGTAGTACAAGAGTAGATCTACCACGAGATCAAGGAGGCTAAACCCTAGAAGCTAGCCTATAGTATGATTGTTGTATATGGAGTTGATTGCCTACGGACTACAACCCTCTGGTTTATATAGACACCGGATAGGGTTAGGGTTACACAGAGTCGGTTACAATGGTAGGAGATCTTGAATATCCGCATCGCCAAGCTTGCCTTCCACGCCAAGGAAAGTCCCATCCGGACACGGGAAGAAGTCTTCAATCTTGTATCTTCATAGTCCAGGAGTCCGGCTGAAGGTATAGTCCGGCTACCCGAACACCCCCTAATCCAGGACTCCCTCAGTAGCCCCTGAACTAGGCTTCAATGACGACGAGTCCGGCGCGCAAATTTTCTTCGGCATTGCAAGGCGGGTTCCTCCTCCAAGTCCTTCATAGAAGATTGTAAACACCAAGAGTAGTGTCCGGCTTCTGCAAAATAAGCTTCCACATATTGCCATAGAGAGAATAATATTAACACAAATGAAATCTGCTGACGTATTCCGCAGTGCGTCATCACACTACAGCTAAGTCCTTTTCTCGAATCGTTTTTACTTTTCCACCTCAGCATGTTTTCGAGGCGGTTTCCTTGGCACGTCTTGTCAAAGCAGAGATCGTGTACCCCCCTTTTACGGGATTCTCATCAATACGGAAGTGGGTAACCCAACCGCGCCACTTATCACAGCGCTTGGGAGGCAAGCGAGTTTTACTAGGCAGGTGGGGACGCACAACCGCATCCACCCATATAAGGGGACAAGGATCCACCTTTTTACCTACGCCTTCTTCCTCCTTTGCCTATCCATCTCCTGCGCACCCGAGCTCCAGTGCCCAAGCTCGCGCTTCCTACCTCAACCTCCTCCAGCAATGTCCGGAGCGGGAGGCAAGTGGATGGTCTCCTCCGTCCCGGAGGGCCATGTCAAAAAGCTAAGGAAGGCCGGATACTTGTCCAAGGACATCACGCACCGGCTTCCCGAGGAGGGGCAGCTTCTCCCCACCCCAAGGCCCCATGAGAGGGTAGTATTCCTTCCCCACTTCCTTCGCGGACTGGGTTTCCCACTCCACCCATTTGTCCGGGGGCTCATGTTCTACTATGGCCTGGATTTCCACGATTTGGCCCCGAACTTCGTCCTCAACATCTCGGCGTTTATTGTTGTGTGCGAGGCTTTCCTCCGCATCCGCCCCCATTTCGGCCTCTGGCTCAAGACCTTCAACGTCAAGCCCAAGGTGGTGCGTGGCAGCCAGGCGGAGTGCGGAGGCGCCATAGCGGGCAAGGGCCAACGTCCTATGGCTCGAGGGCTCCTTTGTGGAGACTCTGAAGGGGTGGCAATCATGGTGGTTTTAAATCATCGAGCCGCGCGATCCGAAATGGATCGCAGCCTCCGAGTTCCGATCCGGACCCCCCACGCGGCTTATGTCCTGGAAAGAGACGAGCCTGTCGTGGGGCGACGAAAAAGAGGTGACCGGATTGCAGAAATGCATGCAGTCCCTGGTGAGTAAGCCGATCAAGCTTGTCAATGTAGTCCAGGTTATGCTCGTCCACCGGATCCTCCCGTGTCAACAACGGGGCTTTAATCTGTGGGAGTTCGACCCGGCGCAACACCAAACCCTTAACCGGCTCTTCGACACGACGTATGAAGACGTCTGGAAGGTGCTAACCAAAGGCGCCGAGGCTCCCACATCCGCTTCCGAGGACTGCGGATATAGCTCGCGGTGTCACGCCAGCGAGGTAAGCTATTTTCACCTTTTACAAGATGTTAAGTTTATTCATAGTTTGACTCTATGTGGGATCTAAACTCTCTAACCTTTGACAGGCTCGGCAGGCGCAGTCCGGATCGATTAACTGTCCGGCTCCCTTGCCCGAAGACCCAGCCCCTGCTCTCCTAGTGAAGCTGCTGGTTCCGGCGCCTTATGTGGTGCCGGAGAAGAAGGCCAAGAAGAAGAAGGCCACGGGGACTCGAAAGAGTACCCGTAATGTGGTGGTGTCGGACTCGTCATCCGACGAGTCCGAGACGCCCTCTTCCCATAAAAACGAGGAGGAGGAAGAAGAAACCTCTCCCCCTCCAGCGGGGGGAGGAAAGAAGAGGAAGGCCGCCCCAATGGGGGAGGCCGAGGGGTCTAGGAAGAGGAAGACCCCTCCGCCGGACTACTCCCCCGACGCCGAAGAGGACAAGGAGGAGTGGCCAGACAGGGCCAAGCGTCCGACGAAATCGTAAGTTCGGATATCAGAGTAACTCATGATGTTCCTTTTCGCGCAGCTTTCCCTAATGTCGATCATAATTATGCAGCCCACCCCGAGCCGAACTCAACGAGTCATCGAGCGGCTCCCTGGATTCATTGGACGTGAACTCCGTTCCGCCTGCTGTCTCCCCCCGCACTGCGGACGACGCCGAAGTGGCGTCGCGACAAGATCTGGGGCAGGAGGAGGTGGTCCTGGAGGAGCCGCAAGGAAACCCCCCGGACTCCAGGAGTAAAGGGGACAAGACCCCCCAGGGCTCCAAGTCCGGCTTTGAGCCGGACATCGTGCCGGAATCTTCAACAATTCTGGACCGCGGCAGGAGAACTCCTTCCAAGAGGAGCAAGCTTTCTAAGCTGGCAGCCTCCGTCCAACCGGAGGCGCCGTACAATCTGCTGGAGGTGCTTGAAGGCGCCTCCATCAATGAGGAGCACCGTACTATTATGAGTACGGTGATCCAGAAGGTTCAGTCCGCCAAGAGCGGACTGACTGAAGCTTGCGCTAGCCTTCTAATAGGCTTCGAGGTAAGTAAAAATATGTAAAATATTACCGCATAGACAGTAGCCCCTGATGCTCTGTTTGGCATTCGGAAAGAAAAGCCGAATAGAGGATCTATTAAATTTCGCAGGAGTCTAACAATAAAGAGTCAATATGCGTATGCAGGCTTCGCTGCTATCCACCGCCATACTGACGGTGGAGGTGGGTGTCCTGAAAAAGGACCTCGAGCGGACCGAGCAAGAGCTCGGCCTGGCCAAGCGGCAGCTCGAGGAAAAAGAAGGTAAGAAATACCTTACAGAAAAAGTGCCTATAGAGAGGCGTGATTGCAAAAAATAACAGGATTGTACTGCTTATTGTAGGGGCCACGACTGAGGTGGCGACCCTCAAGCAGGCGCTATCCGAGGCCGAAAGGAAAACGGCCGCGGAGCGCACCGAGCGAGAGAAACTTGGGGCTCAGGTCGGCGAGGTGCAGCAAGAGCTTCAGGCTCTCATGAAAAAACATGAGAGTTTGGAGCTTGAGTCAAAGACCCAAGCGTCCGAGCTCGTGACGGCCCTTGAGACTGCCAAGTCTGCCAAGGCCGAAGCCCAAAAGGCCCTCCAAGAGTTGGAGGAGATGAAGAAGATAGCAGCGGGTAAGGCATTCTTTATGCAAAGCAGAAATATAAAAGTAAACTACTTGTTACTTACCCGAATCCGGAGCTCTCCAGGGACATTCGCAGATCTTCCCCGCAGCGCATCCGATGCCGCCGCATTTTACCGAGCCGAAGAGGGTAGCTCGACGGAGAAGGTGTTCTGGTCTCAGTATGCTGAGGCCGGACACCCTGTGCCCTTGAGCGACCAGCTGAAACAGCTGGTCGAGCTCCACAAGGCGGCCGAACAGGCCATGAAGGGATTCATAGTTCGGTTGTGGCTGGGAGAGGCCCTGCCTGGGAGCTACTTTGGGCTGGTGCGGCGGCTGGTGGAGGCCTGTCCAAGGCTGGAGGTCATCAAGCGGTCCGTCTGCATCGAAGGAGCCCGTAGAGCCCTTGCCCGTGCAAAGGTGCACTGGGGTAAGCTGGACGGTGAGAAGCATGTGAGGGACGGGCCGCCGCCGGGGAAGGAGCATCGCAAGCCCGAGAACTACTATAAGGATGTTCTTGCGGGTGCCCGCCTTGTGGCGGATGAATGTACCAAGGATGTAATTTTTTAATGAACTCGCTCGTGTTTATCCTATGCGCTGAAAACTTGTTCATAGGCGCTAAGCAATGCTTGTTGAATTTAAAATATTATTTTCTGTGCGGCCATTTATCAAAAATTGAGAGATGGCCAGTCGTCGGCTTCTGCCCCCATGCCACTAGTGCTGGGGTGTTCAGGATAAACCTGAGCGCTCTTTTTCCCATAGTTGGGTCCTTCGAGGGAGGCGCTCAGCACAACGAACCAGGCAATCGGACTATAATGCTTGAACACTCTCGCTTAGCCATAGAACTTTATAATTTTAAATTTCGGCGAAGCCCCTAGTTCGGAAGACCGAGTTCAGGGTGCTATCCACGCCTTGGCCGGACAAATCCGGCTCCTCGCTCGAAGCGGCATAAGTCTTTAGGGACTCCAAAAACCTCTCGAACAGCGACCAGTCTCTCGCCTCATCATGACAGTCAGTTTTAGCTTTCTCCACTGAGGTGCTTAACCCAGCTAAACCGGGGCACAATCGCAGTGGTTCTCCTAGTGCTACCTTAGCCGATATAGCGGAACGTAAGGCACCAAAACATAGGAGCCGGGCAAACCCAACTATTGACCCAAATCATGATTCGGAGCCGATGCATATAGTGCTATAAGTTCGGGGTGCCGCACTTGTGAAAGTGTACGGACTTCTCACGCCATATTGAAGGGTACTGAAGCCCCTGGCGTATTTGCCGTACCACCGTGTACGGGTGCAACATGTCATTAATGAACATATATAAAAGAAAGTAATGCAAAAAATAGACAAAGGCTATGCATTGTTTATAGAGAGGCTATTTATCAAAGCCGGACGATACAAATAGTGCGGTAAGACAAAGATATTGGACTAGTTAGTATGTCCTGACCAGGGGCAGGCCGCGGAATTGTATTTAAAACAGGTATACCGCTCGTAACAGAGACCACCTGGGAGTTCCATAATGCGGCATGGCTTGTCTACCTCCCTGGAGCTTGCATCGTGTGTGCGGCAGTCGGATTGCCGAACAGGTCGTCCGAAGTATGGAGTCCTCAAAGTAAGAAAAAATTAAAAGAATCCGGCAGCCCCTAGTATGTTTTAAGCCGTGTTTTGGGCATGCCGTTATTGTGCCCCTTCCCCTGTGCCCATGGTATTTCAAGGGCATAGTTATGTACGCGAGGTACTGGTTTCGTTATGTCGCGAGTTGGGGTTGGGGCCGCATTGCTACGCTTGCTCAGAGTGTGCCAGGCGGTCCTGCTGTGGGTTACTCCGGGCACGCTTCGCAGTGTCTGGCTTTTTGATGACCGGACTGGAGAATTGCCTGAGAAGGCTACTTTGTACCTCCACTATGAGAGCCACCGTGTGCTCCTCCGTACGGAGGGAGCGTTCGGTGTTTCCGTTGACCGTAATTACTCCTCGAGGGCCTGGCATCTTGAGCTTGAGATATGCGTAATGCGGCACCGCATTGAACTTTGCAAATGCGGTTCGTCCGAGCAGGGCGTCATAGCCACTTCGAAACGGGACTATATCGAAGATTAACTCTTCGCTTCAGAAATTGTCCGGGGATCCGAAGACCACATCAAGTGTTACTGAGCTTGTACAGTTGGCTTCTACACCTCGTATAACGCCTTTAAAGGTCGTTTTTGTGGGCTTAATCCTTGAGGGATCTATGCCCATTTTCCGCACTGTATCCTGATAAAGCAGGTTCAGGCTACTGCCACTGTCCATGAGGACTCTTGTGAGATGAAATCTGTAGATGATTGGGTCGAGAACCAATGCAGCGAAGCCGCCATGATGGATGCTAGTGGGATGGTCCCTTCGATCAAAAGTGATCGGGCAGGAGGACCATGGGTTGAACTTTGGGGCGACTGGCTCTATCGCGTATACGTCCCGTAGTGCACGCTTCCGCTCCCTCTTGGGAATGTGGGTTGCGTATATCATGTTCACCATCCGCACTTGTGGGGGAAAGCCCTTCTGTCCATTGTTGTTCGGCGGCTTGGGCTCCTCGTCGTCGCTGTGCAGCCCCTTGTCTCTGTTTTTGGCTCTTAACTTGCCTGCCTGCTTGAACACCCAACAATCCCTATTAGTGTGATTGGCTAGTCTTTCAGGGGTGCCATGTATCCGGCACAAGCGATCGAGTATTCGGTCCAAACTGGACGGGCCCTGAGTATTCTTTTTGAATGGCTTTTTCCGTTGACCGGATTTATAGCCTTTGAATCCGGCATTGACTGTCGTGTCTTCATTGCCGTCGCTGTTAACACGGCGTTTTTGCTTATTCCGATGTGTCCTGCCACTTTTGTCCTTGGTATCTGAATTACCAGGGTTCTTTGATAAGTTGTTACTGCGAGCTAGCCAGCTGTCTTCTCCCGCGCAAAAGCGGGTCATGAGTGTCGTGAGGGCTGCCATGGATTTCGGCTTTTCCTGTCCCAGGTGCCGGGCAAGCCACTGGTCGCGGATGTTATGCTTGAAGGCTGCTAGGGCCTCTACGTACGGACAGTCGACTATCTAGTTTTTCTTTGTTAGGAACCGTGTCCAGAATTGTCTGGCCGATTCCTCTGGCTGCTGAATTATGTGGCTTAAGTCGTCGGCATCCGGCGGTCGCACGTAAGTGCCCTGGAAGTTGTCGAGGAATGCGGCTTCCAGGTCCTCCCAAGAACCGATTGAGTCTGCTGGCAAGCTATTAAGCCAATGCCGGGCCGGTCCTTTAAGTTTGAGCGGGAGGTATTTGATGGCGTGTAGATCATCGCCGCGTGCCATGTGGATGTGAAGGAGATAATCCTCGATCCATACCGCCGGATCTGTTGTGCCATCATATGATTCGATGTTTACGGGTTTGAAACCCTCTGGGATTTTATGATCCATTACTTCATTCGTGAAGCATAGCGGGTGTGCGGCGCCTCTATACTGGGCTATATCACGACGCAGCTCGGAAGAGCTATGTCTGCTGTGTTCGGCCCGACCGGATTTGTTGTATCCGGCATAAAGATCATTGTCACATGCCGTAGGGCGCCTGCGCGATCCGTAGATCGATCTTGTTTGTCTTGCCTTATCCTCCAGTATGTCTCGCAGGTCGGGCGCATTTTCCCGTGCCTTAGTTGAGCGGCGTCGGGGCATGGCTTGGGTGGAGGGCCGAGAGGCCTCTTTGTCGCGGCCGCGAGGTGGCCGGTCTGCCATGTCATGCGCTGGTGATGTAGGTGCTTCCTCCTCTGATCGGGGTAGCGGCCTGCGCTTCGGGTAACACTTGGAGGGGCGTTCGAGTTCATACTCTTCGGCCGCAAGGGCTTCAGTCCATCTGTCAGCTAGCAAATCTTGGGCAGCCCTAAGCTGTTGCTACTTTTTCTTGAGGCCGCTTGCCGTGGCTAAAAGCCTGCGTTTAAAATGCTCTTGTTCGGCGGGGTCTGATGGTATGACAAATTCGTCGTCATCGAGGCTTGCCTCGTCTTCGGAGGGAGGTGTATAGTTATCATCCTCGACCTCTCGGTCTGCCGCTCTCTCATGAGGGCTGGCTTCTCCATCTTCCTGTGCCGAATCTTGCTGAGGTGGGTGTTCTTCGGCGCTATCCGGGGTAGTATTATCTCCCGTGCCGGAATCACCGTTTTTTGCTTTGGCGGGATTTAGAGCGACGCCGCTGACGCCGGCGCTTCGGCTGTTTCTTGGGGGCGTCATCCCCCACTGTTCCATCGCCATCTCCATCTTTTGGAGTATCCACCATATATATGTCATATGACGAGGTGGCCTTCCAGCGCCCTACAGGTGCTGGTTCATGTTCGTCTCCTACATCGTCGTCCATGCTGTCGATGTCTTCGGAGCTGAAGTCAAGCATGTCGGTTAGATCGTCGACAGTGGCTACAAAGTGGGTGGTGGGTGGGGTTTGAATTTCCTCATTGTCTGTATCCCACCCTCGCTGACCGTAGTCCGGCCAGGGCTCTCTTGATAAAGAGAGAGACTTAAGAAAATTTAGGATGTTGCCAAAAGGCGAATGCTGAAAGATGTCTGCGGCGGTGAACTCCATTATCGGCGCCCAATCGGATTCGATTGGCAGGGGCGCGGGAGTTTCGGAGTCCGGAGAGGAATCCGGCTCTTCGGAGTCACGGGCCATGCGGAGTGCGGGGCTGGAGTTTGGCTCGATCGCCTCTGAGATCGCAGCCCCTGAGGCAGCGTCCAACCGCTGATCCTCGATCGGCGCAGTAGGCTCCGAATCAACGGTCGGAACCGGTGCGTGTGCGGCCTCCACAGCGCTGTTCGGTGGCAGAGCTATATCATGCCCATCGAGACAGTGCGGCGCGCTTGGCTGTGGCTCGAATCCGTCGAAGACCAAGTCCCCGCGGATGTCAGCCGTGTAGTTTAGGCTTCCAAACCTGACCTGATGGCCAGGGGCGTAGCTTTCGATGTGCTCAAGGTGGCCAAGTGAATTGGCCCGCAGTGCGAAGCCGCCGAAGACGAAGATCTGTCCGGGGAGAAAAGTCTCACCCTGGACTGCATCGTTGTTGATGATCGAAGGAGCCATCGGGCCTAAAAGCAACAACACAGAGGAACTCTCAATGAAAGCACCAATGTCGGTGTCAAAACCGGTGGATCTCGGGTAGGGGGTCCCGAACTATGCGTCTTGGCCGGATGGTAACAGGAGGCAGGGAACACAATGTTTTACCCAGGTTCGGGCCCTCTTGATGGAGGTAAAACCCTACGTCCTGCTTGATTAATATTGATGATATGGGTAGTACAAGAGTAGATCTACCACGAGATCAAGGAGGCTAAACCCTAGAAGCTAGCCTACGGTATGATTGTTGTATATGGAGTTGATTGCCTATGGACTACAACCCTCTAGTTTATATAGACACCAGATAGGGTTAGGGTTACACAGAGTCGGTTACAATGGTAGGAGATCTTGAATATCCGCATCGCCAAGCTTGCCTTCCACGCCAAGGAAAGTCCCATCCGGACACGGGAAGAACTCTTCAATCTTGTATCTTCATAGTCCAGGAGTCCGGCTGAAGGTATAGTCCGGCTACCCGAACACCCCCTAATCCAGGACTCCCTCACAAGGCCTTCCATACAGGGTTTTGTTGGCCGACGGCCCGAGCAGATGCACAAGACCTTGTCCAACGTTGCATCGGATGCAAACTCTTTGCCAATCAAAGCCATATGCCCCCCACAGCCTTACAAACAATCCCCATCACTTGGCCTTTTGCGGTCTGGGGACTCGATATGGTTGGACCCCTTCAAGGGGGAAGCCATAAGAAAAAATATCTGCTGGTTATGGTGGACAAATTCACTAAGTGGATAGAGGCTAAGCCGGTCAAAATGGCTGAGTCCGGCCCGGTGATAGACTTCATATCCGGTGTTGTGCACCGTTATGGTGTCCCACACAACATCATCACTGGCAACGGCTCCAATTTCACAGCCGATGAAGCAAAAACCTGGTGTACTATGGGTATTAAACTCGATTATGCCTCCGTCTACCACCCACAAACCAACGGTCAAGTCGAATGATCCAACGGTCTTATCATGAGCGGCATCAAGCCCAGACTAGTGCGGTACTTGAAAGAATCAGACAAGCGCTGGGTTGAGGAGCTTGACTCCGGACTCTGGGGGCTGCGGACCACGCCCAACCGCACTACCGGATACACACCTTTCTTCATGGTGTATGGCGCAGAGGCCGTATTGCCCTACGATATCATTCATGACTCACCTCGAGTGCGTATGTACGAAGAGAGAGAAGCTGAGCTTTATCGGCTTGATGGCCTAGATGCCCTGGAGGACGAACGCGATGTCGCACAAGCCCATTCAGCATTTTACCAACAGCAGGCTCGAAGATATCAAAGCAGAGAAGTACGGGCCAAGACTTACAACGTTGGCAAACTCGTTCTACGCCTGCCGGAGAAGAAAAAGGACAAACTCAAGCCCAAATGGGAGGGTCCCTTCATAATTGACGAAGTTCTCACCGGAGGAGCGCACCGTCTCCGTGATGCATCAAACAATGGCCTCGAGCCAAACCCCTGGAACGCGGCCAGACTCCGAAGATTCTATGCCTAGCGCCAAACCTCGTGTTCGTCTCTTCCTCCCCTGTAGTTTCCATTATTTTTTCTCTCTTCCGATTATTCTCTTATTTCTTTCTTTAAAGCTTTTATACGGCTAGACCGCGCACCATCGACACATACATCTCTAAATATGTATGTCACTTGTACTCGGGGTCTTCTCGGACAGAAGTTCTTTTCATTCCTTGAGCATCAAGCTCCTCACATATGAGTTTTTCCACATGTACCTTTTCTTTGCCACTATATGCATCGATATGACTTACGTTTTGGCCCAGCTGGGTTGCCTGGCTCCTGTGTTTATGCCCTACGTTCCCGTTAGTTCGGCTAGGGCATAAAGGGAGCACTTCAGCGATTGTTACCGCTGGGTCATCCAGATGTGTACCTCAGACTAGGTGAAGCCGAAGAGCGTTCTTAAGGGAATATTCGGTTGGTGAATTAAAGATGTTTTCTAAACTCACTCCATTGTGCACCCCCAGAAGTTATACAAACTGTGGTGCTCACATCACAATTCGGACATGTACATTAAATGCATGCACACCGAGAGAAAGGAACCCTTAACGAAACTATTCTCTCTGGAAGATGTTTCTTACAATATCAATGTAATATAACATAGCTAGCCGGATACAACTTGTCTGTTCAAGCAACTATGACCCCTACGCCTAGTTTTCCAGGCATACCCCAGCCTATTCGGCCGTGACGGTATTCAGAAACACTCCACAACTTTGGGTCCAGAGGTTGAAGGAAAGTACACAGTCACTTGGACTCGAACACCTCTTCCTCTACACCTTCCATCAGGCAGTCTAACTTACAATCCTGTTGAGAATATTTGGCGGCCACCTCTACTTGGTAATATACTATACTAACGGGAATTTCTTCCCCATTCGGCCCTACCGGCCCGACAGGATCCATGTTATTAGGATCCAGCTTGGTATAGCGCGTCTTCACCATGGCCCAGGCCTCTCGCGCACCCTCTCGGCAGGCAGATATCTTCCACAGTCGGACGCCGCCGCGCTCCCTTGAACAGCTCTACCAGCTTCTCCATGCTTCCTGGAGGGGAGTCGGATGGCCATAAAGCCTTGGCTACACTCTGCATAGCCCGTCGTGCTTGCTCGTGCAATTGCGACAGCCCTTGCAAAAGATTACTTGATGATCCGGACACTTCCTCTTCGGGGTGGTTCGTCAAAACACCTGCAATTACAACTATATCAGCTACCGTTACCTCCAAACTACTATAAGATAAAAGCAGCCACATACTGAATATGCCGCCTCATAGCTTCTTGTTCTCCTTCACAGAGTTGGCTAGCTGCTCGCACATCATTCAGTTCTTCGCCCAGTTTGGTGTTCGAATCCTGGAGTTTATTTTTCTCTTCAATGAATTATGTCAATACACGCTCGCCCGCTACTAATAGCTTTTTGGCTCTGTGTTCTTCGCTTCGAGCGGCGCCCAACTACTCTCGTACTTGGTCTAACGACCCAACATAAAGATTAGAACCCAGATTCACACTATTGGTGTATCATTATGAGTTTTCGATAGAGGAAACTATTACCGGGAGATGCCTTTTATTTCTCTAGTTCGGCATTGGCAGCAAGCAGCTGACGCTGACACTTTTCTAGTTCCTGAGCTAGCCGGGTATTCATCTCCGTAAGCACCTGGTCATACATTGATCCTTAAATCAGTTGTTTCAACCCCTTTAAGTCTCGGGGGCTACTGGCATATGGTTATCATAGTCAAACAAAGCGAATTTACCTGCACATCTTTCAAATGTTGCTTTGTGGACCTGTTAATCCCATCTCGAGCAGCCCGGATGTATGCATCGGCTGAGTTGAAGGCATTAAACGACTCTTCTGACAAGCCAGTGTCTTGTAAAATGTCCCGGCAGCGCCGATGATTCATAGCACTCTCCACTTCTGAGTTGGTGAAGGATGCATCATCCAAGTCCTCGGCTGGAGGACAGTCCGGCGTCGCCCCTGCATCAGCCCCCGTCTTCACGGCAGGGTTTGAATCTTGGCTGTGGGAAGTACGGCCGCTCAGACCTCCGGATATAGTCCGGCGCGCCTTCCTCCTGACAAATGGAAAATGGGAAGGTCATGGTTGGACGTGACAGCTCAGGTGCAGGTTGGCGAATTCATACCTCTTCGATGAAGGAACGGCCGTGTCTTCGTTTGCTTTCCTCTTGGAAGGCCTGTTCGGCGCGGGAGCCGATCTCTTCGAAATCGCCGAACGTCTCCCCTGTGAAGCATGATACAGTGCGGTGGATGAGACAGAATAAGAGCACTCTTTTAGAGAAGGTGTTTCTTAATTATTTACATGTGAAGAGGAAGGAGGCCAGGATAGTCGGCGGTGATGGCCACTTCTGTGCCGTCATAGCTTGTCTGGTAGAACACTCCCCCCGCGAGCACCACGAATATATCCGGATCCTCTTCAAACCTAGGATCTAGTTCCCGGTTGTGGATTTCCGGCCGTGGGGCAGGACTATGAAGTCCTTCGGTGACCTTCTGCCAGTGCTGTCATAACAAACATACTTGAAATTTATCAAAAGTATTCCGGAAGGGGAATGGGTGGAATTGAAGGGTCGAAGCTTACCCAACTGGGAGGATTATACATAGAATATCCATCTATGTGCTTAATGCGAAGAAACTCCTCTTCCTCCCCTTTAAAAAGTTCGGCCAATATTTTAGCCAGAGCGGCGGGGGTATCCGGACCCTTTCGGCCATAACGGGAGGCGTCATCCTCTCCATTATAGTGCCACATGGGCAGCCCTCTGTATTGTAGTGGCTGAACCCCACACACTATGGAGATCGCCATTACCTCGATTATTGTATGTCCGGACTAAGCGAGCGTCTTGATCTTGCTCATAAGCTGGCAAACTTCTGCGATGTCCTCCTCGTCAAGACTCCGAGGACGCCAACTGTGGCGTTTCTTCAGCGGAATGCTTGCAAATTCAGGAAGACCCTTTCGAACTGGGTTAGGAAGCGCGATGTCCTCAATATAGAACCATTCGGAAGACCATTCTTCGGATGCCTTCCTTGGTGTACCAGACAGATATCCGGTATCAGCGATATGCCATACTTCGGCTTTGCCACTTCAAATATTGACCCCTCATGATCACGCGGGACAAGACAGAACAACTTCCTCCATAGCTTGAAGTGAGCCTCGATACCGAGGAATAGTTCATATAAAGTGACGTAACCCGCAATGTGCAGAACGGAGGCAGGGGTGAAGTTGTGCAACTAGAGGCCATAGTACTCCTGAAGACCTCGGAGGAACAGATGAATGGGAAATCCAACGCCCCTTAGCAGGTAGGGGATGAAACATACTCGCTCTCCCCCGGATGGATTGGGGAAGTCCTTTGCCTAGATCTCACCGTTGAAGGAATCTAGCCCCGCTCGAATAGGAACTAGATCTGCGGGGGGAAGAAATCCCTGCGTCTGCAACTCCGTCAATTGACTGTGGGACACTGAACACCTCTCCCACTGGCCTTTCTCTGGGCCGGAACGGGTGGAGGAGCTGGCGGCGCTAGCCATGCTAGAATGGTTTCTCCCAAGCAGTTTCCAGGGATTTCCTCTGTGTGGTGCTGAATGCATCTAGGATCCGATCTCTTTAATAGGCGCTCTTCCTTGCATGGGTGGGGTGTTATCTAGAAAATACCCTGACCTTCCGCCTTCGCTTGACACGTGGGAGGAAAAATTATTTAACGCGCAGAAGCCGAGGGGAGCGACATGGAACCAATGGCCGAATACATCACTTGGAGATCATTAAAGGAGGAACCCGCCTTGCAATGCCGAAGACAATTTGTGTGCCGAACACCTCGCTATTGAAGACTGGTTCGTGGTCTACTGAGGGAGTCCTGGACTACGGGGTCCTCGGGCGTCCGGCCTATTATCTATTGGGCCGGACTGAGGGGCTGTGAAGACATGAAGACCGAAGATTGCAACTATGTCCGGATTGGACTCTCCTTGGCGTGGAAGGCAAGCTTGGCGACCGACTATGAAGATTCCTTCTCATGTAACCGACTCTATGTAAACCCTAGATCCCCCGAGTGTCTATATAAACCAGAGGGGTTAGTCCGAAACGGATATATTCATTACCATAGTCATATAGGCTATGCTTCTAGGGTTTAGCCATCTCGATCCCGTGGTAGATCAACTCTTGTAACACTCATATTCATCAATATCAATCAAGCAGGACGTAGGGTATTACCTCCATAGAGAGGGCCCGAACCTGGGTAAACATCATGTCCCCTGTCTCCTGTTACCATCAATCCTAGACACACAGTTCGGGACCCCCTACCTGAGATCTGCGTGTTTTGACACTGACACTCGTCAAGTGGGTTTCCCACTTAGAAGTTGAAGCTTCGGTGGACTCCTTATCGCACCTCTGGAAAGGGCCAACGCGCACGAGCAACGCGCCTTATCGCACCTCTGGCAACTCCGAGGCGAGGCGGAGGACGTCGGTGCTGGCGTTTAGCGTGTACCGCAGATGGAGGCTGGTATCCTCTAGTTAACTTGGCTATGATGGTTATCAACGTGGAAGTTCAATACTCTATATCTGGATCAGACATGTTACTTTGCTCTGAATGTTGAACTTTCTGTTTGAACGTATGGAATGGGCTGCTATTTTTCTTAAATGGGTTGTATTTGTCCGCCACGGGTTTAGAGGCTGGCTTGTGGGCCTACTATGTTGATGCGTACACAATCAGGAGATGATTTTACATGGAGGTGATGACAACAGGGACCCACCAAGGTCATGGCAGTACGCAAGCAAGTGCCTCCTTATTTCAAGCCTAAAAATAGTTCCTCCTAATGGATTTCTGACATCTGGGTCCCATGCCATTGTCAACATAGTCAATAAATGAGAGAAATTCACAACGAGCAGCTGACACCAGGGACACAGTAGCTCGCCCAGTTATTTTTGTTTTTGACATGGAAGCAGGGTGTCAACTAGGCTTCTTTTTTAGGAAAGGTGTCAACTGGGTTGTGCAGGGCACTCTGGCCTGTCTAGCCAGCCTTTTCTTTTCTGTTTACCACAAGACCAGCCCAGTAAGGATGAAATTGTTACTGTTGTTTTAGGGGATATGTCTCATGATTTTAATTTCTCTAAATTTTGTAGACAACCCCATGATAAAGAATTGCCTAGTAAGGATGAAATTATTGGTCTTGGTTCTATTGTCGTGCCTCCTACTGATCCTTTAGAACAATATTTGTTAGACCAAAAAAATGATATGTTTATGAATGAAAGAAGGGAAATAGATGAAGTATTCTTTAATCAAGGACCTGTTTTGAAACATAATTTGCATGTTGAATTCCTTGGGAATCCTCCTCCACCTAAGGGTGATCCCGTGTTTGAGCTTAAACAATTACCTAATACTCTGAAACATGCTTATCTTGATGAAAAGAAGATATATCCTGTTATTCTTACTGTCGGATCACGGGTTCCGGCAAACCCTTAAGGATCGAACTCTGGGGTGCGCGTGAAGTTCTTTCCCTCCTACCGATCTAGGCCCTAGCTCGTTAAGGTCTCGTGGACGAACTCCACCCACTCGTAACGCAAAGACACAAGGTTTATACTGGTTCGGGCCACCGTTGTGGTGTAATACCCTACTCCAGTGTGGTGGTGGTGGATTGCCTCTTGGGCTGATGAAGAACAGTACAAGGGGAAGAACAGCCTCCTGAGGTTGTGGTGTTCTTGTGCTTGGTGTGCTAAGGGTTCGGTGAGATGCCTGCGAATGAGTTCTGGCTCTCCCCCTTTCTCCCCCTTCCTCTCCCTTCTACGGTGGTGGCTAGTTCTCCTTATATAGGCCCTGGTCCTCTCCCCAAATATTGAGCGGGAAGGGAGCCAACAATGGCGGCCAATTTGAAAGGGGACAACTAGTACAAGCTATCTTGACAAAAGGTGCTCTTCGCCTGCCAAAGGTTCTGGTTGTGACGCCGTCCTGGGCTCCATGGTGACCTCCGTCCTGCCGTCCTTCTGGTCTTGGTCTTGTTGCACCGATATGGAAACCTTTGCCTGATGCCTCGGTACTCCGCGCATGCGCTTGCCCCATTGGCACCAAAGAGGAAACAAGGACGCTACGCGCGCTGGCGCCCGCCTGGTGTCGTTCATCATGGCTCACGTCACGAGAGCCTCGCGAGGTTTGCCCGCCTTGATATCTCCACTCCTCGCGAGGCAGCCTGGTGAGGCCGCTCATGAGGAGGTCTTGCATCGTCCGCCTCCTAAGGCTTGGCCCCTCGCGAGGGTCTTGAATGCCTTGTTGATGATGATGGGTCGTCCAGACCTGCCAGCACAGCCACGCTATGGGCCGCAGGCAGGCAAGTCTGGGGACTCCTGTTCCCAGAACACCGACAGTAGCCCCCGGGCCCAAGGCGTGCTCGGGCTTGACTTTGAGGCGAAGCCAAAGGATCAAGCATGGAGCGCCGCGGGCCCCAAAAGCCTGCGACCTCGGTTAACACGTGGCGGTTGACTGGTCGTGGGCGTCTCCGCTTCCCCATGCTGCATCGGCAACTGTCCGACTTGACAAGTCTTTGCGACATGCAAGGAAAATCATCATTACCTATCATCATGGGAGGTGCCGGTTGGTCTTCTTCCACTATAAATGCGCAGGGGGCGGAGCCCCCGTCGCCCATCTCTTCTTGGTTCACTCGCTTCTTCCTCCTTGCTCCACCACTTGCAGCAATGGCGCCCATCCGAAGGTTCTCTGCCGAAGAGAAAGGAAAGGCCCCCCGCAATGACCCAGAGCTGCTTCCGCCGATGAAAAGGTCGGTTCACCGTCGCGACGAAGCGGCGATGCAGGTGGTGACGAGGCCCTGGTGGGAGCGCCCTCCTCCAGGGTATCTGCTACCCTTGTACGCCCGAGCCGAGGGCTCAGGATGGAGCGACGAGCGGCACCGCCCGCGCCGCAGCCGTGGTCGCCGCACCGCGGGGACACACGCCATCACCCCAGGGGTCCATGACGCGGAGTCGTCACGTGCGTTCGTGCTATGGGCGGCGATGCCACCAAGCACCTGGATATGCCTCACATCGTTCTTCGCCACCGAGGGGTGTTTGCGAACTCTGGCTGCAGCATGCTGACTGCAACGCCCCTGCAAACGGAGAGGAGATTGGAACCGTCGCCTCCAGGAAGATCTTCCTGACCCGAGGCTGGGGTGAGATCGCCCGGGTCTGCCGTGCGGAGGGCACCCTCGTGATCCACTTTGAGTACGATGGCGCCTCTGTTCTGTTCTTCAAAGTCTTCGACGAGGAAGGCCGCCACCTGGAGTGCTTCCCGGAAGGAGGTCACCAGGACGATGTTGCGGCAGGCGTGGGGCCTTCTACTCCTCTTGCCTGCAGCTCCTCCAGTAGCAGCGGCGACTCGTGGTGGTCCAGCGACTCTCTCGAGCCCTTGAAATCTCCGAAGATGAGCGATGACAGCTACGTGCCGCCAAGCTCCCGCCGGGCTCGGAGTAGGGCTGCGGCGTCCAGCCGCCGCCGCCGCTAATTTGGAAGGGGTCGGCGCCGGTCTCCCGTGGCCCACTGTTGATGATGGCGTCCGCCACGGGAGGGTGTAGATAGGATTCCTCTTAGTTCTCGTTCTAGTTCCCTCAGAAGGATCATGAAGTACCCCATGGGGGCGTGTAAAGTGTCTGTAATGTCTTTTGCATATATATATATAGTCCTTGTTATCGAATTGTGTGGGCGCATATCCTGCAGAAGCTCGACCTCCCCTTTCCAATCCTGCGGGGGCTTGATGCTCTACACTGACAGGTCCCGGTCCCCAAGCAGGTGGCAGCCTTCGCTGGTATGCCAGGTCGCGATGTCGTGGTCAAGGCCAGGAGGTGAGCGGCTCGAGGTCCAATAAGAGCTCCTGAGGTGCGATGCTCAGGAGGTCCCCTTTAGCGCTCAAGCGGCTGCCTTAGAATGGGAAAGGAAGAGAGTATCGCCACAACAGGGCAGCGGAAGGAGCAAGGCACGCTTTGGCTCGGTCTCCCCTTTCTACGCTCGTGACGGCTTGGTGCTCTACGCTAACTGGTCCCGGTCCCCAGGCAGGCTACAGCAGTCGCTGGTATGCCAGGTCGCAGTGCCGTGGTCAAGACCAGGAGGTGAGCGGCCCGAAGTCCGGTAAGAGCTCCTGGGGCGCGATGCTCAGGAGGTCCCCTTTAGCGTCCAAGCAACCGTCAAGAGGCAAGAAAGGGAGGCGACATTGCCGCAACAGAGCTGTTGCGAAGGTCTCACGTCATGGTGATAGTTAGGTTCCGTGTGTGAACTTATCTAGTCTGTTTGGAGTCTACTCCTAGTGGCACGCCCGGGCTCATGCACAGGTCGCTGTAGCGTAGCCATGCCAGGCCCGTGTAGGTTTCCCCCTCCCCTCCATGCTCTTCTTGATGCTCTATGTCCTTAGGTCCCGGCCCTCGAGCGAGCTCAGCCGCCGCTGGTATGCCAGGTTGTGATGCCGTGGTCAAGGCCAAGGGGTGAGGGCTGGAGAGCCAGTAAGAGATCCTGAGACGCGATGCTTAGGAGCCCCCCTTTTAACGCGCAAACGAATCGCATGAGAGAAGACGGAGAGTCCGCGGTACCGCCCGCCATGATCCTCAGGAAGTCCCTGCAAGTCGTCGCGCCGGACCGCTAGTTTGCTTCTGGAGCGGGCGAGGGGACTCCCTGCTGCGGAGAGCCCCTGGGGCATGTACAGCCCCACCCTGACACGTGGCCGGCACGGTAGGGTTTAGCGAGGTGTGCCTGCGCACTCGTGAGCCAGCGTGGGACTCACGAGGTCCTACCTCAAGGTGGGTTGCGCCTGGTCTCGGCCCTTGTTTATTGTCTTGGTCCTGAGAGATGGTCAGACAACGCAAAAGGGGCCCTGGAGGAGGGTGCCGGCGCGCTGCCCTCGTAGTGGGCAGCAATCAAGCAAGTGATAGGCATAGGTAGGTTAAGCATGGAAGGCGAACTTGCTTGGGTAAATGCAGAAAGATACGCACCACCGGGTCAGGCCCGAGCGGCTCGGGGATGATGCAACCCAAGGGGCGCCCCCAACAAGGTAAACTAAAAGCATGGGCAAAAGAGATACATGCCACAGGGACGGACCCACGTGGCCTGGGAATAATGCAGCCCGAGGGGCGCTCCCAGCTAAACGAACTTGGAAACTGTCACCTGGTTCTGTCGACGAGGGAGAGTTGGTGCAGCTGAAGGCACACGATGAAGGGCTCGTTCCTCACGAGCCACCGGGGACCTGAGCCTCGGGAGGCTCTGGGGGCTTAGGTGGTTCCCTGAGGACGGTTTACATCTCTACCAGGACGGCGTGGTGCCTGGCCTCCTGAGCCGCCAGGACACGCTGTAGGTTGCACTGACAGGCTGACGACACGCTCGGCAGGCTGAAGGGCATGCGAACGTACTTGTGTGGTGGACCCTCGCAACGGCCCACGCGTGAAGGCCAGAAAATCACCTGAGATGCGGCCCTGTTGAGCCCTAGTACTTCGATGCAGACGCGCAGCCCAACATCCTCGCCTGGATGGGGAGCTGCGCCTCGTGAGCGGCGGTCGCCACACATGGCCCTTCCGTCATGTAGTTCCTGAGTGGTCTTGGTGATGAACTCCTGAACGGTGGGTGCTCCTTGCCCTGTGTTCTCCAGGGGAAACGTGTTATGTAGCACGCCTCCAAGTGGTGCCCGAGCGCCTCCCTCGTGATGTTGGCAAGGTCTGAGGCCCTCCAAAAGAGAGCCCCCGAGCCCTGCCCGAGGAGGGCACTAGGCGCGCCTTCCTATGCGACGGAGGGAGGCGCCCTTGGAGTGGGCACTGATCTTGATGAGGTTCCAGCCGCGACGCCACCCTCCTGAGGTCCGGCACGACACAGCTGCTTCTTCTTCTGGGGGATGGCCTCGGGAGGATCCTCGCTCTTACTGTCGGAGTCGTCGATTGCGGCAGCTTGAAAGGCGCGCTCGAGGGAGCACACCGCATCCCTCTCTTCGCACGGGACCGTGATGATTCCACCACTTCCTGGCATCTTGAGGACATTGTAACCGTGGTGTGTCACCGCCATGAACTTGGCCAGGGCTGGGTACCCGAGGATGGCGTTGTATGGAAGACGGATGTGCGCGATGTCAAAGTCGATGAGCTCGGTGCGGTAGTTCTTGCGTTCCCCAAAGGTGACAGGGAGGCGGACCTGCCCTATCGGTGTGGTGGAACCGTCGGTCACTCCTGAGAAAGGCTTGGTAGGCTGAAGCTGCTCATATGGCACTTGGAGGTTGTTGAACGTGTTGACGGACACGACGTTGAGCCCTGCGCCGCCGTCGATGAGTGTCTTGGTAACTTGCACGTTGCTGATGACTGGTGAACAAAGCATC
>NC_057806.1:289330559-289391618 GCF_018294505.1 Triticum aestivum | reverse complement strand
AACTATGTCACACACCACACACACGCCTTGTCCTACGTGGCACAGAAAATCAGCCAAATTGTGTCAAGATTCGTGCATATAGTACTGGACGGTGATGGATGCGTGTGGTCGAGATGGTTAACGCCCACACGTGTGGGCGTTAACATTTCCGAAGATTTATTCCACCTTTATATATGATTATGATTTAGAAATGCTGTGATCTTCGAATTTAGTAGGTTGGATACACTCTGAGTCAAATAGTTATTTCATCCAATACAATATGCTCACATGAAAAACAGTTCACCTTATGTCAATCATACAAGTACTGAGGATTACCTCGCCTAAAAAATTCGGATCATTACAACACATGGACAACATAGGGGGTCTTGCAACATAATCCATTCAGAGACATGACACAACATGCAAGTACAATAATCTAATGACAATTTCAACTGGTATCTAAAGAAGAACCGGGATTACCTTGGGCTTCAGATAGCAGAAACAGCAGGACCTCCTCCGTCTTCAAATGCAACATTCTTACTTCCTCCAATTCTTGGGTTGCTTGCATAATGTGTGCCGCTAATTCCGTAATTTCCAGCCTCAAGATAAATATTATCTCATTCATGGCAGCCACCATCTCTTTCTGCCTCTAGTAGAGCCTCAAGCACTGTAATATCTGTGCTCAGACTGCTCTCCTGCGGTGTTGCCTCTAAACTGCTACCATCTGGTAACATGGATGGCGCACTGCTTCCATAAATAGATTCTTAGGTTGTACATTGTGTCCTAGTGTGAACAGCATCCTGAAAGGTTTCCACTGGACATCAGTAAGAGATAGTTATTGTATGATCCACGCAGTAAGCTTACATGGTAAACGACGGACGAATTATTGCCGAGCATAGCAAACTATATTTAAATGGTTCGAAGCAGCATCAGCCGAAAAGAAATTAAAATGGTAAGATGAAACTAGGGATGTAAGTGGCAAATAAATGACATCCGCCAGTCCCATCTAGTTAGTTTTTGCTACCTCCCTAGTTCATTTTCCTCAAAAAACAAAAACTCTTTTGAACTATCATACCACTAGTGGACTTTAATCGGGATTAAATAGGACCCAGTTGACATACCTAGTTGAAAGGGAGTGTACAACTGCTATATTTAAGTTGCCAAGGCATCTAAGCAGTTGAAATAATCTGAGAAAGCACTTAACAGTGTGGCCTCATATAAACTACGAAGACAGTCTTGTGATGAAGTTGAGAAGAAAAGTTAAGGACTCAAATGGAACAAGCATGAATTTCTTTATGATGGTACAGCAGGCACTGCTGACATATTGGCCAAATCAGGTATAGCGTAACAACAAATAAGCATTCGAATCAAGCAATACAACAAAGCAGACAACTAAACTATTTGTAATTCGGTAGGATTACACGTTGAGGGCACAAGCCAAGAAAGCAGCCCACTCGCATTACATTTCACATGTACTAAAACACACTGGCTTACCATATGTTGCTGTGAAGCCTAGCTGCTATTGCAATGTTCTTTGAAGATATCGTAAGCATCCCGTGGTTGCAAATCTAGTTGTTGTAGTTTATTCTGCACCATCTGTTTAGGTAAAATTAATTTTAATCGCATGCACTGGTCCGAATTGATCATCAATGGTTCATCTAAACTAATGAAAGAAGGGTGTGTGCATACACGACAATATATCTGCTTCCCTCTATTTTTATGCTTGTTCGAGGTGCCAACCCCTAAAGAACAAATATTTTGCTTGATGGGGTTGGCAGCTCCATAATTAATAGAAGCATCAAATTAGTCATGCAACTTGGGAAGATCAAGAACACACAAACAAGTAATGAACAGAGGCTCGGAGCAGTGATGTAATAGCTAGCATCAAAAAATGTAGGGTAAAATGAACAAAAAGCAGCGGAACCACATGCTAGTTTGCTGATGTGTAATTAAGCATAGAGAACATTAAGCAGTCTGATGGAACCAACAAGTGGCATTAGAAACAAACTAAAGCATATTAACTATATGTGCATTGGTATGTAATTTAGCACATGTAACATGTTCACTGCCAGAAGTATGGCCCTACAGGTGCAAGCAGAATAACGCGTCTCATGAAAAACTGAATCACGCCCTGAAGAAATTCAAAGGAGCGGTGCTTATGCTAGGAAAGTGAACGTAGGCGCCGGCCGTTGGATAATAGTACCTGATTCTCGGCGGCGTATGGGTATCCTTGTCATACTTGATAGCTAAGGATCGTCGATGGTGCTCGTGTTGCGGTTGAGTTTGGGCTGGCTGTCGCCGTCGCTGAAGCGGCTCCGGTGCTACGGTTGCGGCGCCTGTCGACATACAAGAAAGCTCATATATGGTAAGTGAACAGTTGCATGATAAAGAGAAAAACCGAAGGAGTACAAATCGAAATAACCTGATGAGGCTGCGGCGTCGGTAAAGCAGGGCCAGTGGAGTTGAATATGGCGTCCGTGGAGCGGGTCTGCTGCAGTGGACGAAGGCTTCGGCGGGCGCGTTGTACAGTGCTTTCGGTGAGGCGGATCTGTTGCGGCGGACGAGGGCTTGTATGAAGGGCCAGCGAAGGGGCGGACGAGGGAGTCAGTGAAGGGCCTACGCTGTGGTGGACGAGGGCTCCGGTTAAGCAGATCCGGTGCGGTGGACCATGATGGCGCTCAAGGAGATCTGGAGCGGTGGACAAGCCAGTCACTGAAGCGGCTCCGGTGAAGTGGTGAGTTGGCAGTTGGGGGTTCCAAGGTGCGGAAGGTAGATCAGGCGGGGTGTGAGGTCCACCGCTGCAGCGGAGAACTAGATTCGGCAGCTTGCCATGGTTGGGGGGGTCGGGGAGGGGCAGGGGAGGGGGGCAAAGAGGGGAAAACAATGGAGTTACCAAAGCAGCCCTTTCCGTTCATGTGGCAGGGGTAAAACAGGAATATCGCAGGGCTAAACTTTCGGGCGCGTGATATTTCTATGTGAGAGGGAATTTTGAAAGCTTTTGGCGCCTAAAATTATAAGTATTCTTCTCTTGTACGGCCGACTATGATATCATGGCCGACAATTTGTTTGTTTTGCACGCAAAAAAATGTGCAAGTTTTGAAAATCAATGTCTCCAACTCGAAACTTAGATTGTCCATTCAATTCAAATATGGATCATTGAGCTACTACAAGCAAATACCATCATACGGTCCAATTCAAATGAAATTCCAAATGTGTTTATCCTAAATATGATGACAAAAGCAAAAATATGTATGTGTATGAATAAAGTGGATGATTATAGTTTGAACATGCCCGTATGTGTATATCTCTAGGTTTGATATATGAATTTGAAATCATGAAATCCTGGCTTAAAAAATGTACCTCCGTTTAAATGAATTACAAAAGCCAATGATGGAGTCGAATTCCAAAATTCCAATCTTAGGTTTGTAATTCTAGTACATCAAGGTATATCACGCATGTTCAAAAGTATCATTATCTCATAGTACAAACTGTGAAACAAATTGATCAACCATGAGTGCACAATATCTCAATTACGCTAAAGTCCCTCAAATATAGACACCTCACTCTTTATTTGAAGTCAACCCCCCCCCCCACACACACATAGAGAAGTCGTTCTCTCCCCCAAACACCAACACACGAGCACATTAACATCCCTCTCTCTTGTAAAGTCCGGACCCCAACATAGGTCTCTATCACTTTGTCTCCCGGGCATGCACACATCTCTTCCCTCACTCTCTAGGTCTCCCGCTATCTCTCTTACCCAAGCACACACACTATGTACAATGTATATTTTCCATACACACAAATGTCGCCCCAAACGTCTATCTCCCTAGTTATGTGGTTCTCGCGCACTCACCTCACACACCACCCCCACTGCAAACAAGCACACTTTGTCTCCTTGTGCACCACTCTCCTCTTTCTATCTCTCCCACATGCGGACCCGCCCCAGCTCCTTCCCTGTATACATATATGTCGTGACTCTTTGCATAGCTCCCTAATGTATAATCGTTCTCGATTTCACACATTGTTCTCTACACCATCTATTCTAGATATCTCATGAAGTCCCTATCACACACACGATGACTCGCTTGCCTTGCGTCTTCGTTCATAGTCCAATTTCGGACAACATCAACATTGTCTCCCTATCTATACACCATTCATGGACACAAACGACCCCTCTCGCCCCCTCTCTTCCTCTCTCTCTATCTCTCTCTCTCTCTCCATCGCTAGCTCTCTCTTTCTCTTGCTCTCACACCCCTCTCCCACACACACAATCGATGTCTCTTCCAAATAGTCTGCTCCCCCCACCCGCACCCGTGCTATCTTGCTACTACACATGTCACACCATTCCCCCTTCCCTTATACTAGGTTTACATCATCAGTGGTCTCTCTACTCCACATACACACTCTCCCTCTCACACACAAACGCATGCACAAACACACACAGACATGCACAAACACCCATTTATCTGGATCCTCATCTCTCCTCATGTCCGCATGTGTATCTCACACACTCACTCTCTAATTATGTATATGTGTCTCCACGTTACACAACACAAAGCCCATGTACATTTCTCTCTCTATCCTCCACACACATAGACACAAAGAATCTGTTATCATTGCCCCAGTCTCTAACATATCACACACGCACACTGTCTCTCTCTCTCTCTCGCAAACACGCTCAACAAGGGTTTCCCCGTGAATAACTTACCGTCTATTCATCAATAGTCGTGGCAGTACGGCAAACACGAGACGTGAAAAAGAATAAATCTACACGTGCTTAGACCACCTAGTATGACTACTAGGACTAGAGCAAGCCAAAAAGCGCGCCGCTGTCACCCCCTCCTTGTCAGCGACGGGAAAATCTTTGTTTTACACAGTCGAGAAGTCATTGTGCTAAGGCCCCACATGGCAAGGCGTTGAATAGAATGTAGATGCTAGTTTACGGAAGCAAGTATCGATAATACGTTTGTATCTCCATACTTATATTTCTTCTCTTATAAAAAACCGAGTTGGTGATGATGGTACGTGTGCCATCTTGCAATATAGACCGTCCGATCTACATCTGACGGATGGAAGTTAAACTAAAAGATACTCGCACCCCTCTCCACATTTGCAGACAAGGCCTTCCCTCGTTCATCCTTATCTCCAACTGTCGGTGTCAAAACCGGCGGATCTCGGGTAGGGGGTCCCGAACTGTGCGTCTAGGCCGGATGGTAACAGGAGGCAAGGGACACGAAGTTTTACCCAGGTTCGGGCCCTCTCGATGGAGGTAAAACCCTACGTCCTGCTTGATTAATATTGATGATATGGGTAGTACAAGAGTAGATCTACCACGAGATCGAGGAGGCCAAACCCTAGAAGCTAGCCTATGGTATGATTGTTGATGTGTATGTTGTCCTACGGACTAAAACCCTCCGGTTTATATAGACACCAGATAGGGTTAGGGTTACATAGAGTCAGTTACAATGGTAGGAGATCTAAATATCCGTATCGCCAAGCTTGCGTTCCACGCCAAGGAAAGTCCCTTCCGGACAAGGGACGGAGTCTTCAATCTTGTGTCTTCATAGTCCAGGAGTCCGGCTGAAGGTATAGTCCGGCTATCCGAACACCCCCTAATCCAGGACTCCCTCAGTAGCCCCTGAACCAGCTTCAATGACGACGAGTCCGGCGCGTAGATTGTCTTCGGCATTGCAAGGCAGGTTCCTCCTCCAAGTACTTCATAGAAGATTTTGAACACAAAGATAGTGTCCGACTCTGCAAAATAAGTTTCCACATATTGCCATAGAGAGAATAATATTTACACAAATCTAATTTGCTGACGTATTCCGTAGTGTGACACACCACGGCCAAGCCTTTATCCGAGTCGTTTCATTATCCCACCTCAGCGCGTCATGCGAGGCGGTTTCCTTGGCACGTCTTGTTAAAGCAGAGATTGTGTCCCCTTATCCCGGGATTCTCATCAACACGGGCGTGGGTAACCTAACCGCTTCTAGGACTCCTAGATTATAGGCAAGTCCAAGCGGACACGGAGAGGACGCTTTATATTCACCCTCTTTATAAAGGGGACAAGGCTTTTATTTTTCCCTCCCGTGCTCAATCGAATCCTTCCCCCACCTCAAGCTCAAACGCCAGAAGTTCAGGTCAGGTGCTCCGAACCTCCAGTCATGTCCGGATCTAGCCTTCAAGGCCGATGGGTGCCTTCCTCCGTCACGGAAGAAGACATCAAAAAGTTGAGGGAGGCCAGATATCTGACCGCCGAAATTTCGCATCGGCTGCCTCCCCGAGGGTAGGCCGTCCCTACCCCCGAACCCAACGAGAACGTCGTGTTCGTCTTCCACTTCCTCCGAGGTCTAGGCCTTGATCTGGATCCTTTCGTCAGGGGTTTGATGTTTTATTACGGGCTAGACTTCCATGATCTAGCTCCGGACTCCTTTCTTCATATCACGACATTTATTGTCGTATGCGAGGCCTTCCTCCGGGTTACCCCTCACTTTGGCCTATGGCTCAAGACCTTTGAAGTGAAGCCGAAGATGATCGAGGGGCAACATGCAGCGTGTGGAGGTGCCTCAATACGCAAGATGACGGGAGCTCCATGGCCCAAAGGTTCCATCCCAGAGGTGTCTGAATTGTGGCAACAGGAGTGGTTCTACATTACGACTCCTAGAAGCGCCAAGTGGGCGGCCGCCCCTGTTTTCCGCTCGGGCCCTCCACCACAACTGATGTCATGGATCAGCAGGGGTCTGAGCTGGGGTCCAGCCAAGGACGTGCCTATACTACAAAGCCGCATTCGAGATCTCTTCAATGGAGATTTCAGTTTGGTTGCGGTAATACAAGTTATGCTGGTTCGTCAAGTTCAGCCTTGCAAACGCCAGCCCCTTCGCCTATGGGAGTTCAATCCCGAGGGACCGCATGTCATTCAAGATTTTCTCGGCTTGACGCACGAGGAGATGTACAAGTCATTCTTCGGACCTCAGGTGGAGTGTCCAGAAGTCACCGAGGACGTGGGCCTGAGTAGTAACCGCGCCGCCGAACAGGTAAGGCATCTTCCGGCCGAACATACTATCTCTCCTTTGTTACGAAGTTATTTCTGGGAGTTTGCTTTTTGACCAGGACTAGCTAACAAATGCGAAGTTGATTCGGTGTTCGGCCCCCCTCCCTGAGGGTTTGGAAAATCCGGTATTGGAAAAGATGCTCCAGACTGCACCTTGCCCGGAGCCCTTAAAGGAAGATACTGTGGAGGGCAATGCGGGCGGACGCGGGCCCCTAACGCTGCCCATTCTAGCCGAGGGAGCAAGCGTCTCCATGAAGGAAGACGACCAGAAGAGGAAAAGGACTGCGCCCGGGGATTCGGAAGCCAAAACTTCCAAACGGGAGAAGAAGTCTCCCACAGAGGGTCCTACGTTGGGGGGCGCCGTTGCCGCACAAAGTCCGCGGGGGGATCAATTCTCCCACGAGTCGTAAGTGACCCGAAATACTTTAATAGTACAGATATGCCATCTTTTTCTTCTGAGAAGATAACCACCGCATATATTTTTGCAGTTCGGGCCTTAGCCCCTCTCAAATGAGCTCGTCTTCAGGGGATCTTCTTCCAGAGATGATGGAGAGCGAAACGCCTCCTCCGGACTCCTCCGCTCTGGAAGTGGGCGACCCTGAAGTGTCGTTGCGGAGGGCCTCTCCGAGTCCGGTGAGGCCAGAAGATAATCCCATTGACCCCCGAAGCTCCCAGTGTCCGGCTCCCGAAGAGAGCAGACAAAAGAGTCCGGCACCGTCTAGTGTGCGATCGGATGTTCTGAGGGAGTTGGTGGGGCGAGCAGCCATCTCAGATGAACACCGTGTGCTGATGAATACGGTGATGGAGAGAATATCATCCGCCGAAAGAGGATTGCATGAAGCTTTTATGAGTATACTGACAGGCTTTGAGGTACGTAAAAGAATGTATGATAGTCCTGCACATGCTAGGTGTGCCCTGTGTAGATAGTAGCCCCTGAGACTCTGGTTTTCATCGGAAACAACGACGAACAGAGGATCATATTCCTAGGTAATAACCATATTGCCTCTATGTGCAGGTGATGGAAGCTCCGATGGTTAGCCGGACTAGCGAATTTGCCCATTAAGAACGGCAGTTGGATGCGGCAGACGCCGACATCGAGCTTGTTAACAAAAGGCTTGACGAGGCACAGGGTAAGTGTCATTATCTGGTAAACGTCACATAGGAAGAGCAGCATGATGCCAGTATCTTTAATATGTTGTGACTGCAGATGGAGCTGCCACTGTTGAAGCCTTGCGGGCAGAACTTGCCCGAGCCAAGGAACAAGCGAGGTTGGGTAATGCGACTGCTTTGAAGGCGGCCAAAGAGTTGCAAGCCGAGAAGGCCGCACATGGCGAGAGCCGAGACAAGATGGCCAAGATGGCCATAGAATTAAAAGCCGCCGCCGACCGTTGCCGGGTTCTTGAAAAGGAAAATCAGGCGAAGGCATCGGACCTTGAGAAGGCTGCTGTGACGATAAAGGACCTCCTCTCTGCTATGAGGGCAAAGAAGGAGGAGCTGCGGGAAGCCGGGGATATTATAGCTAGGAAATCCTTTATGTTGCGGAGGAAGTTCGGAGATCCACGGTATGCCCCTCTGGATCGGCTGTGGAGCTCGGAGGATGTGTATATGGATTTGGCGGCGAGCGCTGTCGATGCGGCCAAGTACTTCCAGGGTCAGACGGACCGTGGAGTAGACCAGCTGTTTTGGAGACAATTCCATACTACCGAGCGTCCACTTTCATTGACTGACCAATTAGCCGAATGGGCCGAACTAAATAGGTTGTCCGGACTCTCCATGAGGTCCGAGATCAGCTATGGCCGGAAAGGTCAAAACCGAACAACTATTTTAGCTTGGTGCAGCAGTTCCTTGACATGGTGCCGCACATTAATGCGATGAAGAGGTCGGCGTGCATAGAGGGCGCACGGATGGCCTTTTCCTGTGTTAAGGCATACTGGGTGGAGATGGATGCTACCAATGTTGCAGCGCGGGATTCGGCTATAGGCCGAAAGGCTGCTGAGCACTACTTTGAAGAAGTTCTTGAGGGTGCCCGTTTGATAGAGACCCAGTGCTCAAAATATATTATGTTTGAGTGATGTGTAATCTCATTGTAAGCGAAATGCTTTTATAAATTCTTATAAGGCTATTTTTATACTTTTGCCTGAAAGTAATATTATGCCTCCTGGGCGGCCGTTTATGTATACATGTGTATAACCTGAAAGATTGTAGTCGTCGGCTTTAGCCCCCACGCATATAATGCAGAGGTGCTCGCAAAAACACGCGTTCAAACTTAACCCAACGTCTTGGTCCTATTAAGGAGGTGATAGCGGAGCGGGCGAGGCAACCGAACTATAATGCTTTAGCACTTTCACTTAGCCATAGGAGTTTGACAGTGGGGCTACTAGATAGACCCTAGTGGCTCCGCACTCTCCCGGTTCCGGGGTGCGTACATGCCTGGCCGGAAAATGGCCCTTCGTTAAGGCAGAGGAATTCTAACATTCCCACAGGTCATCGAGTGGTTGACCAATCTCACGCTATATCGTGACAGTCAGTTTTCGGCTTTCTCTACTGAGGTGCTCTTCCGGATGAACCAGGGCACAATCACAGTAGTTCTCCTGGTGCTACCTTAGCCGGTAAAGCGGAACGTAAGGCACCAAAACACAGGAGCCGGGCAAACCCAACATTTGACCAAAGACAATGATTCAGAGCTGATGCATATAGGGCCAAACTCGCGACGCCAAACACTCCCTAAGGTATTCGGTCTTTGTGGTATAAACCGGGCCTAAATAATGGCCTTTGTAAGAAGCCCCTTGTGTCCAGGTACGTGCATTGTTCTGGCGTGGCCACATGCCAAGACGTCAGCATCCTTCTCAACGGTGGATATGTATCAACAAGAGACAGTAAAAAAGGTTTACGCAGGGTCTTAATCTAAAAAGAATCCTTGGAGCGGGTCCCTGCTGCACGTCTGTGCCTGTGTCTCCGTTGTTCCGTATCCTGGACGGGTGTAGCACGATGATCGTCTGTAAAAGAGAGGAAGTTAAGTGAAAAAGTTGTCGTGCAAAAGGATAGTTTTTAAAGAAACCATGTATAATTCAAGATGATAAGAAATTGCCACTTGTCTGCGCGCGTTGAGCCCCTTGTATTGACAAATAGGGGTGTGACCACTTATTTCCGTATAAATAGCGGCGCCGGACTTGATTAGTTGTATCTGAGGTCTTGACGGCCTATTGGATGCTTTCGTTTGTCCGGGCGCCTTTAGTGTGCGGCGGCCAAGGCAGCCTCACTCTCTTCGACGCACAGAGATCGCTTGATATTTCCATGCACTGTAATGATGCCACGTGGACCGGGCATCTTGAGTGTGAGGGAGGCGTAGTGTGGTATTGCATTAAAACGAGCGAAAGCTTCGCATCCGAGCAGTGCTTGATAGCCACTTTGAAACGGAGCGATGTGGAAAGTTAAATGCTCGCGACGGAAGTTATCGGGGGAGCCGAATGTAACTTGTAGTAGGAGGGAGCCCGTACAACGAGCCCCTAGGCCTGTCGTTACTCCTTTA
Source organism: Triticum aestivum (assembly GCF_018294505.1). Taxonomy (NCBI): domain Eukaryota; kingdom Viridiplantae; phylum Streptophyta; class Magnoliopsida; order Poales; family Poaceae; genus Triticum; species Triticum aestivum. The sequence continues at coordinate 289,381,056 of NC_057806.1, read as the reverse complement.
AAGGTAGTAATGCTATGGTGGATTTGTGTTGGGTCTAGCCCCATCCCGCGGATTGTATCCTGATATATTAGGTTTAGGCTACTGTCGCCGTCCAGCAAGACCCTTGTGAAGTGATATCCGCCAATTACTGGGTCTAATACCAGGGCAGCCCATCCTGTGTGTCGGATACCTGCTGAGTAATCGTGATGGTCGAAAGTGATCGGTTGAGATGACCAGTGGCAGGACTTCGTGGTGATAGGCACTTGGGTATACTTTCCTGGGAGTGCCGCATTGTTTTTTCCCTTGATTACGTGTAACACGTTTACTGTTTTGACTTTTGGTGGAAATTTCTTTTGTTCCACCGTGTCTTGCTTGGGAGGCTCGTCCTCGTCTTCACTTGGTGTATCCTCCCCCTTATGTACGGCGTTGAGCTTGCCGGACTGCTTGAAGACCCAACATTCTCTGTGGGTATGATTAGCAGGTTTACCAGGGGTACTATGGATCTGACATACTTGGTCCAGAATTTTGTTAAGGCTGGACAGTTCATCCCTGGTGCCTTTAGGGGGCGGCTTGTGACCTGGCCGAGAGCTTTTGAATCCGGCATTTACTACCGTGCCCTTCGTGCTGTCCTCTTTATTCCGGCGTTTGTTATTGCTGTTGCACCGTGATTTCCCGTTTCCATCTCTAATTTCAGATGTACTGGGGTTGCTGGTACTGCATCTGGCTAGCCAGCTGTCCTCACCCGTGCAAAAGCGGGTCATGAGGTTTGTTAATGCGGCCATCGTTCTCGGCTTATTTTGGCTGAGGTGTCTGGCGAGCCATTCATCACGGACGCTATGCTTGAAAGCTGCCAAGGCTTCGGCGTCCGGACAGTCGACAATCTGGTTCTTTTTAGTAAGAAACCTGTTCCAAAGCTTTCGGGCTGACTCTCCGGGCTGTTGATTTATATGACTCAAATCGTCCGCATCCGGAGGTCGGACATAAGTCCCTTGAAAATTTGCCCGAAAGGCGTCTTCGAGCTCTTCCCAACTTCCAATGGAGCTTTCGGGGAGGCCTTTGAGCCAGTGACGAGATGGCCCTTTGAGCTTGAGGGGTAGGTACTTGATGGCGTGGAGATCATCTCCTCGAGCCATATGGATATGAAGGATGTAGTCCATAGATGTAGTCCATAGATGTAGTCCATATGGATATTGAGGTCTACGGGCCTATATATACTCAACGGGGCTGAAGGGTTTTCTTTTTCCCTTCTCCCTCGTTCCTCTTCTCTGTGCCCTAGCCGCCGGCCCTCTTTGCCCCTGCCCCGGAGTGTGTCTCGCACTTCGGATCCTTGGGCTCTCCGTGGATTCTCTCCGTGGAAGCCTCCCGATCTCTTCCCATGGATGGTGGTAATGCCTCGTGCTCTTTGCTCCTAGATCTTTCTACGGTTGTCTAGGGCATTACTTAACTTTCCGCGATTAGTGTTTGATCTATGGAGTAGAAGAGATCTTTGTTTGCCTCCTGTCTTGTTTGCAGCACTTAGAATTCGAAATATTACTTGTGTGATTATTATGCCTCGGTTAGACCTCTCTCCCTTGGTAGTGCCACTGTCAGCAGTTCTACCGCCCCTATGGGCGGTACAACCGCTGGAGCGGTACTACCAGCGGAGGAACCGGTACAACCGGAGTATATCAACCACCCAGCACTGTTCTATCTTCTCTGTTGCCGCAACATGTTCTTTTCTGCTGGTGTGTGCAATCCTCTCATCCTTGCTGGGTTTTGTGTGCTTTTTCATGTGTGTGTTCAGGGGGCTCTAGTTCTCGCTCTGCTCCTCGCAAGACCAAGAAGAGGGCATGAAGGACCTTGCGCCCGGTCGTGTTTGATGATTAAGAAGAAGTTGTGATTCCCACCAAGCCCACTCGTCGTGAAAAGTCTGCAGCTGCTAAGCAACGTGTGGTTATGCCGTTGCATCATTGGAAAGCCAAGGATTGGGAAGCCTTCCGATCAAAGAATTCGTATGAGGTTCCCATTGCTCCCCGTTGGACCACCGTTCAGTTCCGGAATGAGATGCAAGTGCAGATTGTTCATGAACTCTTTGAGCACAACAAGAACAGATATGCCAAGCAGTGGACAATTGATCTTGACCATTGGAGGAACAACATGGAGTATTTTGGTGAGGCGCTGGCTCTCTGCGAGGAGTTTGATCTTGTCAAGCTCATGTCAGTCAACTGTGACTTTGATGTTCAACTCATCCATCAGTTCTATGCCACGGTTCATTTTGGGGAAGATGATGCGCGCACTCTCACCTTCATGTGTCGCGATGAATTGTTTCACGTTCCCTGGAGGGCATTCTGCAATGCTATTGGGTACGAGGATACCGGTCTGGAAGGAAGGGGTGGCATTCGTCCTCATGACTTTCCTGAGTCCATGCTTAAGGAGAAGCTTGCCCCTCTGTACATTCGGGGCCGTGGGATTATTGGAGAATCCAAGGATTTGGAGTAGGTCTATGACATCATGCACCGAGTGTTCCGCAATGTGCTCTTGCCCAAGGTGGGCAATCAAGATGAGATTCATGGTTATCTGGTTGATTTGATGGTTGCTATGAAGACCATGGTGGGGACAGGGGCAACGTTTGATGTGTCAAGTTGGATGTGGCATGAGATGTACAACATGGTCATCTACCGTAAAGTCCCAATCTATGCCCCGTTTGTCATGTGCTTTCTGAACTCTGTGTGGGTTGTTCATCGTCCTGGAGAGCTCCTCACTGCTCCAGACAACCTCACTGTTCATGAGGTCAAGATCCTTAAGAAGAAGAAGCATGCCGAGCCTCGCTTCCCTGCAAATGCTCCTGAGGATGTCTATGCTACTTATGACGATGAGGACTTTGAGCTGGAGCCAGGGGCCAAGCCTTCGTGGGTGGCCAAACTCACTGCCAAGGTGAATAAGACCTTTTGTCTACAGGCTAACATCCAGAAGAGGATGTAGGAGGCACATGTCAATGAGAAGCTTGCACGACATCGCCAAATTGCAATGATGAAGCACGTCAACATGCCGGTTCAGAGTGGCTCTGAGAAGAGTATCACCCCAGAGGAGCATTGGATATCTACCCATAGCACCTGGACTGATGATGAAGCCCCTCCCCAGCCATCCTCCTCGTTTGCAGCAGCTGACAATGCCATGGAAGAATCTGATCACGACGACGAGGACGACTCTGACGATGAGGATCCAGATGCGACCGAGGAGTCAGAGGAGGACGCCTGAGCTTTGGGATGCTAGCTTCGCTCTTTTCCTTTTTGGTGTCTTGATGCCAAAGGGGGAGAGGGTTCTATAGGTCTCGGGGATGGGTTTTTCTTTTTCTCGTTTTCTCGTGTTGGTCTTTGTTCGTGGACTTGTTTCGTTCCTTGCTGTCTGTGAGACTTGTTACTCCTGTTACCTTTCCGTTCGTCGGTCATTGTCGTTATTATTGCACTCTAAGCTTTATATTGTCAGAGTGGTGAGTCTACAAAATCAAGGGGGAGTCTAGTCCTGAAAGTGTGCCCATGCTTTCTAACAGCTAGTTCCTATTGGGGCACATATTCAGGGGGAGTTCCGTCTAGATTTTGTTGACTTATCTCTTGCAATTCATGTTGTTGTCATCATCCACCAAAAAGGGGGAGATTGAAAGGGCATTTCCCTACTTTATGTTTTGGATGATGATGACAACCCTTTGTTGGTCTAATCGTGTGCTATACGTTTCAGGTTCTCGATGCTTAGGCTTACATCAGATTGCTATTGCCTCTCGTAGGAAAAGATCGAAGACGTGTCCTCTACGCTTTTATTCTCTTTGGTCGTAGGGAACCCGTACTATCAAGAGGGAATCCTCATTAGAAAGCACTGGGGGAATCTTTTCACGTACACGTTCATCACCCCTCTTTGTCTTCCTCAGGTGTTAGAGAGTGAGAGTTTTTCCTTGTCTCTTCCCCTATCCTTCCTGCTCACTGTTTCTGCCCAGCGGTTGTACCGCTCTCTAGAGAGGTTGTACCGCTGGGTCTTGTCGCTCACCAGCTTTGCTCGAGCAGTTGTACCGCTGCCTCCGGGCGATGGTACCGCCACCATGCTCTGCAAATGCTGGGGCGGTGGTTCCGTCCATGCACCGCTCAAGTACCGCTCGCGCTTCTGTTTTGATGCGGTTCTTGGGCAGTAGTGGCCCAGTTGGTCTGGTCGTTCCACGATGACCGGTACCACCGGTGGTCCGAGCGGTTCTTCCGCTCGGAACTTAGCCGCCCAAGAGATCAAGGCCATGCGGTTGTTCCGGCCAGGCACCGCCCAAGTACCGGTCAAGCTCCTGTTTTGATGCGGTGGTTGTGCGGTGGCCAGACGGTTAGTCCAGTTATTTTCTTAACCGGTACTACCGCCCACCTGTCCGGTTGTATCGCTTGGTAGGCTTCTACAGATACACCGTGAATCCCGGTTGTACCGCGACGAGGACGGTTGTACCGTTGCAGTGCAAAAAACGCAGTAATGGTTGGATGTGAGGGCTACTATATAAGTGAGCTTCTCCCACCTACCACTCTTACCTTTGACCTCTCTCACTCCACCATTAATGCACTTCAAGCTCTCTTGCCCGATCTCTCTCTCTAGCCACTCAAACTTGTTGATTTGCTAGGGATTGAAGGAGGAGACCTAGATCTACACTTCCACCAAAGGATATTTGCTTCCCCCATACTTTCTTGTGTGGATTTTGTTACTCTTGGGTGTTTGAGCACCCTAGACGGTTGAGGTCACCTCAGAGCCATATTCCATTGTGGTGAAGCTTCATGGTTTCGTTGGGAGCCTCCAATTAAGTTGTGGAGAGAGCCCCAACCTTGTTTGTAAAGGTTCGGTCGCCGCCTTCAAGGGCACCAATAGTGGAATCACGGCATCTCGCATTGTGTGAGGGCGTGAGGAGAATACGGTGGCCCTAGTGGTTTCTTGGGGAGCATTGTGCCTCCACACCGCTCCAACGGAGACGTACTTCCTCTCAAAGGGAAGGAACTTCGGCAACACATCCTCGTCTCCGCCGTCTCCACTCTTGGCTATCTCGTGCCTTTATTTGAGCAAGCTTATTTGTTTCATATCACTTGCTTGCTTGTGTTCCTATCCTTGTTGCATCATATAGGTTGCTCACCTAGTTGCATATCTAGACAACCTACTTTGATGCAAAGTTTAAATTGTTAAAGAAAAGCTAAAAATTGTTAGTTGCCTATTCACCCCCCCTCTAGTCAACCATATCGATCCTTTCAGCAAGACTTACATCAGAACTAGCTACATATGCATCAGTATCAACAAAGGGGGTGGTGGATTTTAACTGCAGCAAGCTAGCTTTGACTCTGTGGCTATCCTATACTACGACTACTAGTAATTGTTTGAGGTGAGAAAGTGCACACGAGTTCACCACAACACTACACTACCATGGATCCTCTCCCGTCTCCCTATGGAAGTGCCATCCATAGCACTCACGCTTATCTTGCGCATTTTAGAGTATCCACTTCAAGTTGTCTATGACCATATAAGACACCAAGTAGTCCATATCCGCGGATGCGGCTATTCGAATAGATCATTACCCTGTAGGGGTGTACTTCTTCACACATGTTTCCACCACTTAGCGTCTACACACGACATGTGCTCGGTAGAGTTCAAGCGAAAGCCAACGTGGGTGTAGACCACGACCTGACTAACCATACAAGAATCTAGTCCAGGTTTATCTCCTATCTGATAACTGGCCCGTAATGGAGTCTGACCGAGGTTTCCATCACGGCCTCTAATGATGTGTACAGGGTTCCCAAGTCCACCCCGTCGAATGGTTCTACGCTTGGTACACCCGGCCACAGTGCTCGCCCCATCAAAGCTTACCCCTCCGGTCAGTGCTAAGCACGCCCCCAGCACAATCTATAAACACCAGAAACTAGTTGCAACTTCTGGATAGAGATCAGGGTGATTAATAAGTTGAGCAGGGTCATGTTTCAGGTCCCAATGTGTGGTAGTAACTGTTCTTGGAAAACATACGCATGACTCAGTTCTTAAGGACGGTCCCAATGAGACAACCCACCATGTACTCCTACATGGCCTCTCATCGCTACCTTTACCAAATTGTGTTCACGCACTTAGCTCTCATCAGTAGAACACCATCGATTCACTCCGATCCATCACCCAGATGAACCAGGCCTGACACAACTCTAAGCATAGCAAGCATAACAGACATAGCATGGTAAAGATCACAGCAAGGGCTCAAGCAACTCCTAACCATGCTAGTGAGGTTTTTACTAATTATTGTGGCGAAGACAGGTCATGCAGAGGAAGTGGGTTCCGCTACCGCAACTAGTAACAGTTGAAACACTATTGTCTGAATGCAGTAAAAGAGCAGGAGCGAGAGAGTGGGATTGTATCAGAATGCTCAAGGGGGGTTTGCTTGCCTAGAATACCAACATGGTAGCACTGCTCCTCAGATAGATACCTGGTGCCACTCGCAAGAGCAGAACCAATCAAGAAGAACAGTGTCGAAGACAATCAATACACAACATATGCAACAATATGATGCATGAATATGACATGGCAAGAATGCTACGGAGTGTGCTAATGCATCTAGCAACAATTTAAACGAGGTCCATCTGAACCAAGGGTTCAAATGCAAACTCCCATATTAAGCACTTTAAATGCCAATTAGTGTTTTCACTTATACAGTAGGTATAAGTTAGTTAAACATGCATTAAAGAAGCATAAATGGATAGATTGGATTCTTCTGACAATTTTTCATATATAAATTATTTCATTTCGAGCTACAGTTTATTTTCTATGATTTTTTGAAGTTTAAACACTTTTCTAGAATTTCTTAATCATTTCTAAAATTGAAATAATCCATAAATGGTTTATTGCGTCGGCACTAGGTTAACGGTCAACTGGGTCAAACCTGACCAGTGGGGCCCACTGGTCAGTGAATGAGGGGCTAATCCCGCATTGACTCACGCTTTGACAAGCTGCAGGGCCCGCTGTCAGTGTCTATGAGTGGTCCAGCTGGCGGGGATTAGCGCTAATGATCCCGCCACATCGGCCCTCACCGGATTTCTGCCGGTGGCGACCAAAGCTACGGTGGAAGCTTGCCAGGGCTGCGTGATGTCTACTACGCAACTTTATTCTTGTAGACACGTGTTGGGCCTCCAAGCGCAGAGTTTTGTAGGACAGTAGCAATTTTCCCTCAAGTGGATGACCTAAGGTTTATCAATCCGTGAGAGGTGTAGGATGAAGATGGTCTCTCTCAAACGACCCTGCAACCAAATAGAAGAAATCTCTTGTGTCCCCAACACACCCAATACAATGGCAAATTGTATAGGTGCACTAGTTCGGCGAAGAGATGATGATAAAAGTGTAATATTGATATTAGAAAAATATTTTTATAATCTAAATAAATAAAACAACAAGGTAGCAATTAGTAAACGGGCGCAAAAACGGTGTTGCAAGGCTTGAAAACAAGGCCTAGGGCCCGTACTTTTGCTAGTGCAATCTCTCAACAGTGCTAACATAGTTGGATCATATGATTATCCCTCAAAGTGTAACAAAGAATCACTCCCGAGTTCCTATTAGCGGAGAACAAAAGATATGAATTGTTTGTAGGGTGCGAAACACCTCAAAGCTATTATTTCCGTTCGATCTATTCAAGAGTCCGTACTAAAATAACACAAAGCTATTTTTTCTGTTCGATCTATCCTAGAGTTCGTACTAAGATAACACCAAAGCAAGTTCATATTCATAATACTCAATCACACAAAGAACTATAAAGAGACCCCAAAGTTTGTACCGGAGAAAAACGTGCATCAACCACTATGCATAGATTTCCCCAATATCACTGCAGGAATCCCGTGAGTTGAATGCCAAGATACATATCATGTGAATCAATATGATACCCCAATTGTCACCTCAAGTATTCATACCGCAAGATATATATCATGTGTTCTCATCTCTGAATATTCAATCCGACAAGACAAAACTTCAAAGGGTAAAGATTCAATTCATCATAAAAGAGTATAGAGGGTAGAAACATCATATGATCTGACTATATTATCAAAGCCCATGATAGAGATCACGAGAGAGAGAGAGAGAGAGAGAGAGAGAGATTAGACACATAGCTACTAGTACAAACCCTTAGCCCCGAGGGTGGACTACTCCCTCCTCATCTTGGTGGCCGCTGGGATGATGAAGATGGCCACCGGAGATGATTCCCCCCTCCGGAAGGGTGCCGGAACGGGGTCTAGATTGGTTTCCGCGGATACAGAGACCTTGCGGCGGTGGAAATTCTGATCTAGGTTAACCCCGATGGGTTTCGGAATATTTGGGAATTTATTGTGCAAAGAGGGGTGCGAGAGGCCACTGAGGTGGGCACAACCCACCTGGGCGCGCCAGGGGGGGCTGGCGCACCCTGGTGGGTTGTGCCCCCCTCGGGGCACCCCCTAGGTGCAGCTCTGGCCCATTGGGTTCCTTCTGGTCCATAAAAAATCCCCATGGAGTTTCATTGCGTTTGGACTCTGTTTGATATTGATTTCCTGCGATGTAAAAAAGAGGCAAAAACAACAACTGGCAATGGGCACTAGGTCAATAGGCTAGTCCCAAAAAATGACATAAAGTTGCTATAAAATTATTGTAAAACATCCAAGAATGATAAAATAATAGCATTAATACTTCATAAATTATAGATACGTTGGAGACGTATCAGCATCCCCAAGCTTAATTCCTACATGTCCTCGAGTAGGTAAATGATAAAAGAAATAATTTATGAAGTGTGAATGCTAGCAAAGTGCATAAGTTTGATCAATGATAATTTCAATCACTTTTCCTAGCATCATAACATCAATTCTTTGTGATAAAACTTCTCATGTTATAGTAGCAACCAATTCACATGTTAAGGTTCAAACAATGAACTCTCTTGAAACTCAACAACCTATGTTCTTAGTCACCAAGCAATTGCAATTCAAATTATTCAACAGAGTTTAAGTAAGAGCTCCACATACTCAACCATCTACTTGTGCATCCAAAAACCCTTAAACCCAAATTTTATTTTCAAGAGTCCACCATACCTACCTAAGGATTGAGCAAGATCCTTCAAGTAAGCTATCATCGATGCAATAAGGCAATACAAATTTCTTCTAAAAGTGTTAGATCATTTAGTGCAAGAGAAAATTGAACGTTGTACGAACTTATGATGGCAAAGCAATAAAAGCGATGGACTGCCTAATAAAGGTTGCTATCATAAGGGGCAATATAACGTGACGTTCTTTTGTACTAAGGGGTTGAGCATACAAACAAATAAGCGCATGGCAACCTCTGCTTCCCTCTGCGAAGGGCCTATCTTTTAATTTTCAGTATTTATTTTATGCAAAGAGTCAAAGTTATTATCTCTAGTCCTTTTTATTTTTCTCGTTTGGCAAGCATCATGTGGTGAGGAAAGATCTAGGCACATATGTCCAGTAGAATATGGGTAGCATGAGTTATTATTGTTGACATCACCCCTGAGGTGAATACGTTGGGAGGCAAAACAATAAGCCCCTATCTTTCTATTTGTTTGGTTGAAACGTTTTGCTCATGTGTATGTGGTGAGTGCTAGCAATCATAGAAGACTATTAGTATCTCTACTTGGTGCAGAATTTTTGGCTAGCAAAGATGGGGGGCAAGCACCACATGTTGAAGGATCTATGACAATATAACTTCTATGTGAATATGAGCAAACATAAATCATTATGTTGTCTTCCTTGTCCAATGTCAACAATTTTTTTGCATATAATATTTTGATAGGGGCTCACAATCACAAAAGATTTCCATCATAGTGTATTTGAATGTGAAAGTTCTCTTCCTTATACTAATTATTCGTGAATTGCTTGTATGACCAATATTGTGATTGTCAAGCCTCAAAATATTTCACTTTCTAAACCTAATGTGAAGCTACCACTAGGGATGATATAATTTGAACTTCATGACATTCAATTTATTCAGCAATTTACTCATAGGATACAAGTGAAGAACAAGAGCAATTCCATAGAAAAGAGCTTCGTTGACGGGATGTGAATGCCGCTTACTTAGCCTCCTTGGCAACTATTTGAGAACTCTATTTTATTTAAAAACTTACAAATCTAAGTACTTTATTAACACAACAAGCAAAACAAAATAAAATGACATTCTAAGAATAGCACAACTCATGTGAAGAAGCAAAAACTTAGGCTCAACCGATATTAACCGATAATTGTTGAAGAAGAAAGGTGGGATTCCTACCGGGGCATCCCCAAGTGTAGATGCTTGAGAATTCTTGAATATTATCTTGGGATTCCTTGGGAATCCTCAAGCTTGAGCTTTGGTGTCTCCTTAATTCTTCTCATATCACAGTTTTCCTAAATCTCAAAAGCTTCATCCACACAAAACTCAACAAGAACTCGTGAGATAAGTTAGTATAAACTAATGCAAAAACCTTATCAACCTCTACTGTATAAAATCACTAAAATTATTATTCAACATTGCATACTAAATGCCTCTGCATATTTAATAATCCTATGCTCAAATAGATTCATTAAACAAGCAAACATATGCAAACAATGCAAAGATAACAGCAATCTGCCAAAACAGTACAGTCTGTAAAGAATGCAAGAGTATCAATACTTCTCTAACTCCAATAATTATGAAATTATACCACACTGTATAAAATTTATCATAGCTTATTATTTAATAAGTTTCAACATTTTATCACATTCTGACTTTTCTAGGGAATTTTTGCAACAGCGGTAAACTTTATGTTTCCAAACAGCAACATGTAGACTTGCAAAATAAGCATGGTAAAGGCTATCCTTGACATTTTTATTGAAATAAAAGATGCAAAACATTATTTTAAATAACATAAATCAAATCCTAATAAAATAAATTGATGCTCCAAGCAAAACACATATCATGTGACAAATGAAAACATAGCTCCAAGTGAGGTTACCGATAATGTTGGATACGAAAGAGGGGATGTCTTCCGGGGCATCCCCAAGCTTAGTTGCTTGGATCTTCCTTGGACATTAACTTGGGGTGCCTTGGGAATCCCCAATATTATGGTCTTGTCACTCCTTATTCTCCTCATATCGTCATCTCACCCAAAACTTGAAAACTTCAATCACACAAAACTTAACGAAACTTTGTGAGATAGGTTAGTATGATAGAGAGCAAACCATTTCACTTTGGTACTGTCAAAGACAAGATTAATAATTGTTCTCACACAATGCCTACTTCAGCATATCATTTTCACAATTTATATTTAGCAATATAAGCCATATAAACTAGAAAGCAAGCAAAGTATGCATTGAAAATAGAATCTGTCAAAAACAGAACAGTCTGTAATGATCTGGATAACTACCATACTAGCACTAATCCAAAAATTATTAAACAATTATTACCACGTGAAAATTTTGTATATTAAACTTCTGCAAAAAGAATCAACTCAATAGCACTCTTCTGTTAAAAATTAGACCTATTTTCGTGAGTGCAAAAGTTTCTGTTTTTCAGCAGGGTCAAACCAACTATCACCCAACATGGTCCCAAAGGCTTTACTTGGCACTTTATTGGAACAAAACCTATAAAAAATTATCAATACAGTAGCATAATCATGTGAAAACACAAAAACAGTAATTAAAAGTGTTGGGTTGTCTCCCAACAAGCGCTTTTCTTTAGTGCCTTTTAGCTAGGCATGATGATTTCAATGATGCTCGCATAAAAGATAATAATTGAAACATAAGGAGAACATCATGCATCATAAGTTCCTCTCTCATACTAATTTTCAGTAGCATCATGAATAGATTCATCAATATAACCATTACATAAAGCATTCTTTTCATGATCCACAAGCATAGAAAATTTATTACTCTCTATGTGTGACGCCCCGAGACCGATGCTCGAGAAGACTTCCATGTGTTTCGGGTTTCGCCGTGTGTTTCACTTGTGCCCGCCCTTTTATTTGTGCATTGCATCATGTCATCATGTCATAAGTCTTTTGTATCTCACTAAATAAATTGCATGGATCTTCGGTCCATTTAAATCGAGGGAATTCACATGGTGATTCTCTTTATAACATATCCTCCCAATATTAGGGAGCTAAATAAAAACATTCCATTCGTTTGGATTTACCGTAACACTCGTGCAAATAATTCCTCATGTCTATTCCTCTTCGAGTTTGACCTTCAAACCTTGCCAATATGTCTCATCTCTTTTATCGAGGCTCCTCCAAAAACCTCAACATTTTTGGACACTTCTGAAACAAAGCCCTAGTTCAAACTCATTTGAATTAAATTTAAATGAATTTGAATTAAGCTCTTCTATTTCGCATGAAACTTATTTTCTTGAACTAAGTATAATTCTTAGACTCGGAAGGAGAAGTTTCAGCATTTTCTAAAACCCCCTAGCTATTTCTTTCCTTCCTTTTTCCTTCTGTCTACTTTTCTGTAAATGGGAAATAGCAAAGGTTGGCCTTTTGATCCGAAGCGGCAACTGGCCGGCTCATCTGCAGGTCCAGCCGACCCCCTCCTAATCCCTCTCTAAGGCCCTGGCCTTTTGCCTCTCCACTGGGCCGGCCCAAGGCTAAAGCCCACCCGAACCATTTCTAACCCTAGCCGCCGGAGAGGCCTATGCTCGATCCCCTCTTCGTTCCTCCTCCATCCGCATCCTCACCCTCTCGCTCGACCCATCCGCCCGCAGCCTCTCCTTCCCTCGACCCCCACTCTCTCCTCTTGTCTCGCTGCTCGCGCCGCCAGGAAGGAACGTGCGCGCCCGATCCATTTCTCTCCCTCTCCATCGCTTGGGCCGCCGAGCTCCACCAGGAAGACCAACCCCGCACCGACGACCCTGCAAGCTACTGCCGCACGCCAAGTCCTGCGCCGCTGTCGTCTTCACGACCTGTTTCGATCCCTGCCGCGCCCCTACATCGAGCAGCCAGAGCCGCTCGTTGTCGGACCCCGTCTGCTGCTGCCTGGATCCGCGCGTTCGCCACCGTCGGCTACCTCGAGGAGCGCCGCCGCCCCGCAGCATATCCTGCTCTCTCTCTGACCTTGGACAGGGACCCTGACGACCCCATGGATGGCCGACTCTGCCAAGCATCCTGCTGCTTCATCACGGCCTTGCCTCTCCTCTCGTGCCCGACGCCGCAGGCGCACCAAGGGCGCCTCCCGTGGCTGCCGTTGCCCGCTGCTGCGCTTCTCCTTCTCCCAGGTGCAGTCGCCGTCCAAGACTAGCAGGCAACCGCAACGCCTTTTGCCTCCTCATCCGCACTCTGCTCGTCCCAGACCTCCCCTGCAAGCACGTGCCACCGTGCCGAGTCCCTGCTCGCCTCCTCTTCTTCGCTTCAGCACGAGGATGAGCCCCTGCCTCTGCCTCCCGCCAAGTTCGGGTGGTCCCTGTTCAAGCCGCCTATGACCCGTGCTTCTCCGTGGCTTCGTGTTGGACTGTCAAGACCGTCAAGACCACATGCGCCCGAACGACTACAAAGTTTTGCGTCAAGTACCTCTACTATCATCATCGGAATCCCATGAACGCCAAGTACCCCGACGCCCGACGCCAGGAACCACTACCATCGTCGAAGACCCGTGTAACACATGCGTTAAGTACCTCTTCGGAAGACCCAAACGTCTTCGAACCGTGTACGACTACCGTCGACGGAGACCGCGAGTACAACTACTTCCCAATACGGCGCCAAGTTCCACCACCGACGCGCGTGTTGGATTCACCAAGTACCGCACCGGAACGCCAAGTACATGGATATGCCAAGTTCCCCTCCGAACATGTACGAATAAGCCAGGTGATGCGACAAGTACCCCGATAACGTGTACAACTACTCCGGCAAGATCAGACCGACAAGCATCCCGATGTCGTGTGAACCACTACCGTCACCTCGAAGACATTGGAGTCATTTAGTACCTCTCCGAACGAACGTGAACCACTACTTCCGCTACTATCGAACCCAATCCGCTTCGAAAAAGGCACGCTTCAAAAGGTATAACCATTGACACGACCGTCCGTGGACCGAATGCATGTTATGTGATACGAGATGAACCCTGTGTTTGCAGCGTGCCCGTTTGTTACGTGCACGACCCTCGGTTGCCATGCCGCCGACACATGGGACACCCGGTATCCGGGAGCGCCCCACCATCTTTTGCGCGCTCCCGCCACACTTCTCTTTTGTATCGGTATCTCAATCGAGTTACTGGGAACCGGAACGTTGCCGCGGCACCGTTTCGTTATCGTCGCCGTGGCACCCCTTTTGTTTCCTCCACGATGACAAATGCTTCATAATATGCTCATGTCAACATTTTTTTCTTAAACTTGCATAAAACTTGTTCATGTCATCCGCATCATGGTAACAACAATTAAAATGTTTAAAATTGTTGTTTGCTTTAAATTACTAATGCATATGGGGATTTACCGGGTTTGTTGTTTATTATATCCGGCCCCATTTAAATTGTTTAGATGGTATAATTTTGTTATGTTTCACCTCTTGACATGCTTAACAACATTTAATATTGGTGAGTTCATAACCAGGAGAGAACTAAATAATTGTCGTGGTGTTTCGTCAATATGCAACGGAGTTGCATATTGAGCTCCACTTAATTTGTAGTATTGTTTGTGCACTTTACCATGCCATGGATATTTAAAACCGGACATGCAACATACTTGGTTGTGCATCATGCCATGTTATGTGTTGGTTGTTTACTATGTTGTTTGCTTCTTTCCGGTGTTGCTTCTTCGGGTTAGTTCCGATAACATCACGTTTGTGAGGATTCATTCGACTACGTCTGTTTGTCTTCTTCTTGGACTCGTTCTTCTTCCTTGCGGGATCTCAGGCAACATGACCATACCCTCGAAATCACTTCTATCTTTGCTTGCTAGTTGCTCGCTCTTTTGCTATGCCTATGCTGCGATACCTACCACTTGCTTACCATGCCTCCCATATTGTTGAACCAAGCCTCTAACCCACCTTGTCCTAGCAAACCGTTGTTTGGCTATGTTACCGCTTTGCTCAGCCCCTCTTATAGCATTGTTAGTTGCAGGTGAAGATTGAAGTTTGTTCCTTGTTGGAACATGGAGATGTTGTTCCTTGTTGGAACATGTTTACTTGTTGGGTTATCACTATATCACTTATCTAATTAATGCATCTATATACTTGGTAAAGGGTGGCAGGCTCGGCCTTATGCCTGGTGTTTTGTTCCACTCTTGCCGCCCTAGTTTCCGTCATATCGATGTTATGTTCCCGGATTTTGCGTTCCTTACGCGGCTGGGTTATAATGGGAACCCCTTGACAGTTCGCCTTGAATAAAGCTCCTCCAGCAATGCCCAACATTGGTTTTACCATTCGCCACCTAGCCTTTTCTTTCCCTTGGGTAGGCCTGCCCAAGGGTCATCTTTATTTTAACCCCCCTGGGCCAGTGCTCCTCTGAGTGTTGGTCCGACCGAGTAGACCGCGGGGCCACCTCGGGGTAACTTGAGGGTTGGTTTTACTCGTAGGATGTCTCATCTGAGTGTGCCCTGAGAACGAGATATGTGCAGCTCCTATCGGGATTTATCGGCACATTCGGGCGGTGTTGCTGGACTTGTTTTACCATTGTCGAGGATGTCTTGTAACCGGGATTCCGAGTCTGATCGGGTCTTCCCGCTAGAAGGAATATCCTTCGTTGACCGTGAGAGCTTGTGATGGGCTAAGTTGGGACACCCCTGCAGGGATTTGAACTTTCGAAAGCCGTGCCCGCGGTTATGGGCAGATGGGAATTTGTTAATGTCCGGTTGTAGAAAACCTGAAGTTGACCTTAATTAAAATGCACCAACCGCGTGTGTAACTGTGATGGTCTCTTTCCGGCGGAGTCCGGGAAGTGAACATGGTGTTGGAGTTATGCTTGACGTAGGTTGTTTTAGGATCACTTCTTGATCATAGTTGTCCGAGCGTGCTTTTGCCTTCTCTTCTCGCTCTCTTTTGCGAATAAGTTAGCCACCATATATGCTAGTCGCTTGCTGCAGCTCCACATCATACCTTTTACCTTACCCATAAGCTTAAATAGTCTTGATCGTGAGGGTGTGAGATTTCTGACTCCCTGTGACTCACAAATACTTCAAAAACCAGCTTGCAGGTGCCGTTGAGCCGAGCAGGTGACACAACCAAGCTCAAGGAGGAGCTCGATGAAGATCTTGTTCTTTGTGTTGTTCCGTTTCCAGTTGATCAGTAGTGGACCCCAGTCGGGACGATCGGGGATCTGTTTAGCACTTGGGGTAGTCTTCTTTTATTTTGGTTCCATAGTCAGACCTTGTGTGTATCTGAATGATGTAGTGCTTTATTCATGTAATTGTGTGAAGTGGTGATTGAAGCCAACTATGTATCTCTTTCCCTTATGTATTACATGGGTTGTGTGAAGATTACCTCACTTGCGACATTGCTTTCAATGCGGTTATGCCTCTAAGTCGTGCTTCGACACGTGGGAGATATAGCCGCATCGAGGGCGTTACAAGTTGGTAATCAGAGCCTTCCCCGACCTTAGGAGCCCCCTGCTTGATCGAATCGCTGGCGTTATTGAGTCTAGAAATGTTTTTAGTCATTTAGGAATTATATATATCGGAGAGTTAGTACGTCTTATTACTCCTCAGTCCCTTCATCGCTCTAGCAAGGCATCCTGACATAGAGTTTTGACTCTTCTCTTCTCAAATTTCACTAAAAAAAATTTAGATCACGCAGGTATCTTGGAATCGTTCCGATGGTTTTGTGATGAGAACATTGTTCTTGGTGCCTCCTGTCATTTAGAGGTTGTGGCAGTGTCCCGGGGAGTTGAGCTTCGAGGTGTTGTCGTCACAATTTTATCGTTGCAGTTCTGGAATACCTGAGATAGTTTCACCGACATTGAAAATCTCTTTTATGTAGTTGTTGGTGAGATAACCTCGACACCACCCAGTACTGGGGCGGGAGTTTGGGAGTATTGCCATAACTCGTATAACAGATGCTTTTCAAAGGTTGAGGTAAACGATTTCCGAAGGTTTCTTGGTTATGTGTTGAAGGATGGATACAACTGGATGTAGGATTTGCTAGCTTTGGGTGAGATATTATGCTTCCCCTGTATCCCCAACACCTGATTGCATAACCGGAAAGTTTTGGGAGTTCATAAGTGGGAATTCAATTAGATCTTAGGATATCTTCCCGACAGATGTATGATATGAAATTGGGGTTCAACGTCTAGTGGTCCGCCTATTCACGGTTGGTTTTACAGTGGTCTCGTTGTGTCTTAAAGAGTCCTTGGCTATGCCGACTCGGGGATGCTTCGTATGTCATGTGCACTGCCTTGTACATGATGGTGCTGTACGATCGAGCCCGTGTAGGCCCCACCACGAAAACTTTGGACGAGATCTCTATCATATGTTTGTTCCGGCTTATTCCGCAAGCCAATCCTTTGTTTTTGTTTTTGAGTTGTGGTATTCGAGTTGCTTCGAAGTCAAATGTTGATTCCATACCTGTTCCTAAGCGGTGTTCTCATACTCCTATGTGAATACCAATCCTTCATGATAATCGAGATTGTCATGCCAATTTCTTTTCAACCGGCGTGTTTCTCTTCAAGTGGATCCGATCATTTCAACTTCCGCAAGATCAATTATCACTTCTTCTCAATGGTGTTTGTTTCATCCGTCTCCAAGTTGCCTTTGTTTTTCCCGCCCACCCACCCTTTTTCCTCAAGGACTCGGATTTCTTAATCAAGCATCCTTTTATTCTTGTTAAGTCTCTTCATTCTTTTCTTTCAATGTTCTACCCGGTGGTTCACATGAAGATGCTCTTCTAGTTCGTCATTTCTCACTCATTTTCCTTCTCCGGTGGATTCAATTTGAGTTTTCAGTGTTGATCATATTCTTTTCTTTGTTTCTAATGCTATTCACATGTCGGTGCACCTCATAATCATTCCCCGTTTGCTATTCAATTGTTCCGGAGTGTTCAACCTATTTAGGGGTTGTTATCTCATTCAAGCCATTTAATTCAACCGGCGCTATCTCTCTTTTCAAGCAATCGTTCTACGGTGTTTCTTTTGAATGGGCCCTAACCCACAGGTCTTTTCCCAGGATCTTACCTAACTCTTCTTAATTTTCACCGAAGCTATTCTCAAATCTTTTAAAGTTTGATGTAAGAATGAATTGTCATTAGTCATATGTCTTCCTCCAAGATCTTTCAATTCTTTTCATCGTTGGTTCAACCTTGCTAATTTTCATCCCAGAGTATCTCAACTATTTGGTGGTGTTCCTCGTCGTCATTCTCTGCATTTGAAGACCGAAGAAGAATTTTCCTCCATATCTTGCTCCATTCTCTTCAAGATTCATGGCTCTAGTTTGTTGCCATCATCTCATAATTATTTTGATAATGAGAATTCTTTTCGCCCATCCGAAGCAATTCAAGAGTCTTCTCAGATTGATTATCCGGAGTCCAACAATTCAGAATTATTCATTCCAGCTTTCAACTATCATTCTCCAAATCTTACCAGTGCGTCATTCAACTATGCTCTCTAATCAGCTCGTGATCTCTTCGTTCTCATGGATCTACATTCTCTCAAACATCTTCATTCATTTGCTAATTCTTACCGGTGATTCACCCCTTTACTTCGTTCATTTCCAATTCTTACGGTGGCTATTCAGGTTTTTTCTACCTTGCTATAACATCTAGTTATTCATTGTCAATCCTAACGGTGGTTCGTACAAGAGTTCTCGTCATTCGTTATCGTATATATTCATTCGTTCTTCTCAATCCTACCGGTAACTTGTTGAAGACGTTCCCAAGTTTGCTCCATATCTATCTTAATCCTTTTTCAACGAGAATAAGTAGTATGCCAAATCCGTTGCTTGTCATCAATTAAATTGGTGAAGGTTAAGCATAATATAATTCTTATTCTTGTTTCATCCATATGTTAATCTTTTCTTCCGGAGTTTGTTCACGATGATTAAATTCTTGGTTTCAAGTGCTCGTCTTTCTTTCCCGGAGTTCCTCACGGAGATCCATCTAAATCATTACAAGGTTTCACCTTGTGTTTCCAACTTCTTTTTTATTTTCGTTATTCTTTTGGTTAACGGAGTTCTTCATGGAGGCTCTACATGATGGTTCATAAAGGATTTAATTCCTTCTCGAAGTTTTCATCGAGATTCTTTTTTAAGGAGCTCAAGTATTCTTCATCTTGCAATCCGGAGTGCAATTCTTTTTACCTTATCATCGGAGGTGGTATTATGTCATTCTTGATAATTTGAGTTCATCCTTCAGGATTCACATATTGTTAACAATGAGGTATTTTAAATCCATCAATCTCTGCATAGGAGTTATATTGGGTTATATTTCACCTAAAGCCTTCCCTGAGGATTGTTGCTATCATGGTGGTTATAATTGACCCAAGTTCTTCTTTATCCTCCCGGTGAAATAAGTTTCTTGTCTCCTTGTTCATACCAATCCAATTCTTTTCCCGTGAGTGGCAGGTTGTCACCTCATAATTTGAGATGTATTCCATAAGACCATATCAAGAGTATTCTTTTCGTTGTTGGTGTTCCAACAACTCCGCTCGACCCGTCTCCTAAGGATGCCTTCTCAAGCTCTTTTGTGACATAAGATGGCATCATCTTCTCCATTTTTTTATTTCAATTATCTATCTTCTATTCTTTTGTTCCGGAGCCATTGTGATGTTGCTCTTTTCTCTCATCATCTTGGATCGTGTTCTTTTCGTGCTTATCCATTTAACCGGAGTGTGTGCCCGCTGCTCAAGTTCTTTCATTTTATCAAGTCTCTCATCTCCTTTCAACCGGAGTGCTGTCCGAATTTGTTCTTCCTTGTTCCTATTTTCTAACGGAGTGTTTTCAACTTCGTTCATCTCTGTTGTATTCTTTTCTCGAAATGGCTAAACCTTTTCAAGGTTCTTTGGTTTCACGCGTTTGTCAAAGAAGCAATTAGTTTTACCTCTCCTCTTCCTCTTCCGTTTTCCCTCCGGTGCCATCCTAGATCTCGGGACGAGATCTTCTCATAGTGGTGGAGTGTTGTGACGCCCCGAGACCGATGCTCGAGAAGACTTCCATGTGTTCCGGGTTTCGCCGTGTGTTTCATTTGTGCCCGCCCTTTTATTTGTGCATTGCATCATGTCATCATGTCATAAGTCTTTTGTATCTCACTAAATAAATTGCATGGATCTTCGGTCCATTTAAATCGAGGGAATTCACATGGTGATTCTCTTTATAACATATCCTCCCAATATTAGGGAGCTAAATAAAAACATTCCATTCGTTTGGATTTACCGTAACACTCGTGCAAACAATTCCTCATGTCTATTCCTCTTCGAGTTTGACCTTCAAACCTTGCCAATATCTCTCATCTCTTTTATCGAGGCTCCTCCAAAAACCTCAACATTTTTGGACACTTCTGAAACAAAGCCCTAGTTCAAACTCATTTGAATTAAATTTAAATGAGTTTGAATTAAGCTCTTCTATTTCACATGAAACTTCTTTTCTTGAACTAAGTATAATTCTTAGACTCAGAAGGAGAAGTTTCAGCATTTTCTAAAACCCCCTAGCTATTTCTTTCCTTCCTTTTTCCTTCTGTGTACTTTTCTGTAAATGGGAAATAGCAAAGGTTGGCCTTTTGATCCGAAGCGGCAACTGGCCAGCCCATCTGCAGGTCCAGCCCACCCCCCTACTAATCCCTCTCTAAGGCCCTGGCCTTTTGCCTCTCCACTTGGCCGGCCCAAGGCTAAAGGCCACCCGAACCATTTCTAACCCTAGCCGCCGGAGAGGCCTATGCTTGATCCCCTCTTCGTTCCTCCTCCAGCCGCCTCCTCACCCTCTCGCTCGATCCCATCCGCCCGCAGCCTCTCCTTCCCTCGACCCCCACTCTCTCCTCTTGTCTCGCTGCTCGCGCCGCCAGGAAGGAACATGCGCGCCTGATCCTTTTCTCTCCCTCTCCATCGCTTGGGCCGCCGAGCTCCACCAGGAAGACCAACCCCGCAGCGACGACCCTACAAGCTGCTGCCGCATGCCAAGTCCCGCGCTGCTGTCGTCTTCACGACCTGCTTTGGTCCCTGCCACGCCCCTGCATCGAGCAGCCAGAGCCGCTCGTCGCCGGACCCCGTCCGCTGCTGCCTGGATCCGCGCGTTCGGCACCGTCGGCTAGCTCGAGGAGCACCGCCGCCCCGCAGCATATCCTCCTCTCTCTCTCTGACCTTGGACAGGGACCCTGATGACCCCATGGATGGCCGGCTCCGCCAAGCATCCCGCTGCTTCATCACGGTGTTGCCTCTCCTCTCGTACCCGATGCCGCAGGTGCACCAAGGGCGCCTCCCGTGGCTGCCGTTGCCCGCTGCTGCGCTTCTCCTTCTCCCAGGTGCCGTCGCCGTCCAAGACTAGCAGGCAACTGCAACGCCTTTTGCCTCCTCATCCGCGCTCTGCTCGTCCCAGACCTCCCCTGCAAGCGCGTGCCACCGTGCCGAGTCCCTGCTCGCCTCCTCTGCTTCGCTTCAGCACGAGGATGAGCCCCTGCCTCTGCCTCCCGCCGAGTTCGGGTGGTCCCTGTTCAAGCCGCCTATGACCCGTGCTTCTCCGTGGCTTCGTGTTGGACTGTCAAGACCGTCAAGACCACATGCGCCCGAACGACTACAAAGTTTTGCGTCAAGTACCTCTACTGTCATCATCGGAATCCCATGAACGCCAAGTACCCCGACACCCGACGCCAAGTACCACTACCATCGTCGAAGACCCGTGTAACGCATGCGTCAAGTACCTCTTCGGAAGACCCGAACGTCTACGAACCGTGTATGACTACCGTCGACGGAGACCGCGAGTACAACTACTTCCCAATACGGCGCCAAGTTCCACCACCGACGCGCGTGTTGGATCCACCAAGTACCGCACCGGAACGCCAAGTACATGGATATGCCAAGTTCCCCTTCGAACATGTACGAATACGCCCGGTGATGCGACAAGTACCCCGATAACGTGTACAACTACTCCGGCAAGATCGGACCGACAAGCATCCCAATGTCGTGTGAACCACTACCGTCACCTCGAAGACATTGGAGTCATTTAGTACCTCTCCGAACGAACATGAACCACTACTTCCGCTACTATCGAACCCAATCCGCTTCAACAAAGGCACGCTTCGAAAGGTATACCATTGACACGACTGTCCGTGGACCGAATGCATGTTATGTGATACGAGATGAACCCCGTGTTTGCAGCGTGCCCGTTTGTTACGTGCATGACCCTCGGTTGCCATGCCGCTGACACATGGGACACCCGGTATCCGGGAGCGCCCCACCAGCTTTTGCACGCTCCCGCCACACTTCTCTTTTGCATCGGTATCTTAATCGAGTTATTGGGAACCAGAACATTGCCGTGGCACCATTTCATTATCGTCACCGTGGCACCCCTTTTGTTTCCGCCACGATGACAAATGCTTCATAATACGCTCATGTCAACATTTTTTTCTTAAACTTGCATAAAACTTGTTCATGTCATCCGCATCATGGTAACAACAATTAAAATGTTTAAAATTGTTGTTTGCTTTAAATTACTAATGCATATGGGGATTTACCGGGTTTGTTGTTTATTATATCCGACCCCATTTAAATTGTTTAGATGATATAATTTTGTTATGTTTCACCTCTTGACATGCTTAACAACATTTAATATTGGTGAGTTCATAACCAGGAGAGAACTAAATAATTGTCGTGGTGTTTCGTCAATATGCAACGGAGTTGCATATTGAGCTTCACTTAATTTGTAGTATTGTTTGTGCACTTTACCATGCCATGCATATTTAAAACCGGACATGCATCATACTTGGTTGTGCATCATGCCATGTTATGTGTTGGTTGTTTACTATGTTGTTTGCTTGTTTCCGGTGTTGCTTCTTCGGGTTAGTTCCGATAACGTCGCGTTTGTGAGGATTCGTTCGACTACATCCGTTTGTCTTCTTCTTGGACTCGTTCTTCTTCCTTGCGGGATCTCAGGCAACATGACCATACCCTCGAAATCACTTCTATCTTTGCTCGCTAGTTGCTCGCTCTTTTGCTATGCCTATGCTGCGATACCTACCACTTGCTTACCATGCCTCCCATATTGTTGAACCAAGCCTCTAACCCACCTTGTCCTAGCAAACTGTTGTTTGGCTATGTTACCGCTTTGCTCAGCCCCTCTTATAGCATTGTTAGTTGCAGGTGAAGATTGAAGTTTGTTCCTTGGTGGAACATGGAGATGTTGTTCCTTGTTGGAACATGTTTACTTGTTGGGATATCACAATATCTCTTATCTAATTAATGCATCTATATACTTGGTAAAGGGTGGAAGGCTCGGCCTTATGCCTGGTGTTTTGTTCCACTCTTGCCGCCCTAGTTTCCGTCATATCGATGTTATGTTCCCGGATTTTGCGTTCCTTATGCGGCTGGGTTATAATGGGAACCCCTTGATAGTTCGCCTTGAATAAAACTCCTCCAGCAATGCCCAACATTGGTTTTACCATTCGCCACCTAGCCTTTTCTTTCCCTTGGGTAGGCCCGCCCAAGGGTCATCTTTATTTTAACCCCCCTGGGCTAGTGCTCCTCTGAGTGTTGGTCCGACCGAGTAGACTGTGGGGCCACCTCGGGGCAACTTGAGGGTTGGTTTTACTCGTAGGATGTCTCATCTGAGTGTGCCCTGAGAACGAGATATGTGCAGCTCCTATCGGGATTTGTCGGCACATTCGGGCGGTGTTGCTGGACTTGTTTTACCATTGTCGAGGATGTCTTGTAACCGGGATTCCGAGTCTGATCGGGTCTTCCCGCTAGAAGGAATATCCTTCGTTGACCGTGAGAGCTTGTGATGGGCTAAGTTGGGACACCCCTACAGGGATTTGAACTTTCGAAAGCCGTGCCCGCGGTTATGGGCAGATGGGAATTTGTTAATGTCCGGTTGTAGAAAACCTGAAGTTTACCTTAATTAAAATGCACCAACCGCGTGTGTAATCGTGATGGTCTCTTTCCGGCGGAGTCTGGGAAGTGACCACGATGTTGGAGTTATGCTTGACGTAGGTTGTTTTAGGATCACTTCTTGATCATAGTTGTCCGAGCGTGCTTTTGCCTTCTCTTCTCGCTCTTTTTGCGAATAAGTTAGCCACCATATATGCTAGTCGCTTGCTGCAGCTCCACATCATACCTTTTACCTTACCCATAAGCTTAAATAGTCTTGATCGCGAGGGTGTGAGATTGCTGAGTCCCTATGATTCAAAAATAATTCAAAAACCAGCTTGCAGGTGCCGTTGAACTGAGCAGGTGACGCAACCAAGCTCAAGGAGGAGGTCGATGAAGATCTTGTTCTTTGTGTTGTTCCGTTTCCTGTTGATCAGTAGTGGAGCCCAGTCGGGACGATCTAGGATCTGTTTAGCACTTGGGGTAGTCTTCTTTTATTTTGGTTCCGTAGTCGGACCTTGTGTGTATCTGAATGATGTAATGCTTTATTCATGTAATTGTGTGAAGTGGTGATTGAAGCCAACTATGTATCTCTTTCCCTTATGTATTACATGGGTTGTGTGAAGATTACCTCACTTGCGACATTGCTTTCAATGCGGTTATGCCTCTAAGTCGTGCTTCGACACGTGGGAGATATAGCCGCATCGAGGGCGTTACACTATGGCATACATGTCATCATAATAATCATCATAGGAAGCAACTTTATTGCCATAGTCAGTTGAAACCTCTCCCAAAATAGTGGATGTATCACTAAATAAAGTCATGACCTCTCCAAATCCACTTTCATCAATATTTTAATGAGATTCAACACCCTCCAAAATAGTGGGATCACTACTACCTAGAGTTGACACTCTTCCAAACACACTTTTATCAATGTAATCATCATAAATGGGATGCATGCTATCATCAAGATAAGTTTGATCAATCAGACTAGGGGTCTAAAAAGATCATCTTCACTAAACATAGCCTCCCCAAGCTTGGGACAAACATTAATTGCAGAAAATAAATTCTCAAACATGTCATCCTCATCAAGCATAGCATCCCCAAGCTTGTGGCTTGGCATATCATAAGCATAATCACTGTCATCATTAATAGTATGAATAGCACCAACGGTATAACAATTGCTATCATCATAGTTTCCCAAGTTGGTGCCAAAAAGATATCCAATATTATAAGAAGTGTCATTATCTTCCCAATCCTAATCATCATAACAAGCAATAGGTATAGCAAAATCATCATCAAGTGCATCATCTTCCACAATTATTTTTTATTCATTTTCATGAGGCACAACAATAATAGGAGCAACATTATTTGGGAGAGATACCTTTTACCTCTCTTCTTTCTTCTTTTCTTCTTCTTCTTCACCAAATCATGTGTGGGTTTAATTAATCTTTTCAAGCTTCTTATTAATGAGATTGGTTGGATAGGAAGCTCATCCTCGTTACCTGATTCATCATAATAAACACTAGGAGGGTTTTCGGAAATATTTTCCCTTTCATTAGTACTCTCTTCATATTCTATTTGTTCTCTTGACTTTAGATAGTTGGCAATATAAGGATTCTCAATGCAATTTACCGCACAAAACATATACATTTCTTCTAGATCAAAATCAAGAAACCTCTTGGGGTTTGGAAAACCCTTAGTTATACGTTTCATTTCTTCATACCCCAAAACAAGACTAAGCTCTTTATGATGCTCAAGGGTAATCAAGTTATCACAATTTTTGGACATGATTTGATCATGAAATAATTTGCATTGGAGATTTAAATGACCATACTCATTGCGAAGTTCACAAGGATGGCAAAAAATTACATCTTTCACCACAATCATCTAGCCTCTCTTGCAACTTTTTCATTTCTAAATATGTATGCTTCTTACTAAATCTATCTTCCCTTTTTGGTGTGCAAAGGCACTCCCAGTTCACTCCGCAAAAAGTGACGTGCTTATAAGAAACATTTTTCTCATGACTTGTGCAATCATCATTAGCATTTTGGATATTCAAAGAATTCATACTAACAACATTGCAATCATGCTCATCATTCAAATATTTTGTGCCAAGCATTTTATTGACTTCTTCTTCTAACAATTGAGAACAATTTTCCGCACCATCATTTTCAAGAAAGATATTATAAAGATGATAAATAACATGATGCAACCTAAATTCCATTTTTATGTAGTTTTCTTTTATAGACCAAACTAGTGATAAACAGGAAACTAAAAGATTTGATTGCAAGATCTAAAAAATATACCTTCAAGCACTCACCTCCCCGGCAATGGCGCCAGAAAAGAGATTGATGTCTACTATGCAAATTTATTCTTGTAGACACGTGTTGGGCCTCCAAACGCAGAATTTTGTAGGACAATAGCAATTTTCCCTCAAGTGGATGACCTAAGGTTTAACAATCCGTGAGAGGTGTAGGATGAAGATGGTCTCTCTCAAACGACCCTGCAACCAAATACAAGAAATCTCTTGTGTCCCCAACACACCCAATACAATGGCAAATTGTATAGGTGCACTAGTTCGGCGAAGAGATGATGATAAAACTGTAATATTGATGGTAGCAATATATTTTTATAATCTGAATAAATAAAAAAAGCAAGGTCGCAATTAGTAAACGGGCACAAAAACGGAGTTGCAAGGCTTGAAAACAAGGCCTAGGGTCCGTACTTTCGCTAGTGCAATCTCTCAACAGTGCTAACATAGTTGGATCATATGATTATCCCTCAAAGTGTAACAAAGAATCACTCCCGAGTTCCGATTAGCGGAGAACAAAAGATAGGAATTGTTTGTAGGGTGCGAAAGGCCTCAAAGCTATTCTTTTCGTTTGATCTATTCAAGAGTCCGTACTAAAATAACACAAAGCTATTTTTTCCGTTCGATCTATCCTAGAGTCCGTACTAAGATAACACCAAAGCAAGTTCATATTCATAATACTCAATCCACACAAAGAACAATAAAGAGACCCCAAAGTTTCTACCGGAGAAAAATGTGCATCAACCCCTATGCATAGATTACCCCAATATCACCACGGGAATCCGCGAGTTGAATGCCAAGATACATATCAAGTGAATCAATATGATGCCCCAATTTTCACCTCATGTATTCATACCGCAAGATATATATCATGTGTTCTCATCTCTGAATATTCAATTCGACAAGACAAAACTTCAAAGGGCAAAGATTCAATTCATCATAACAAGAGTATAGAGGGTAGAAACATCATATGACCCGACTATATTAACAAAGCCCATGATAGAGATCATGAGAGAGAGAGAGATTAAACACATAGATAGTAGTACAAACCCTCAGCCCCGAGGGTGTACTACTCCCTCCTCCTCTTGGTGGCCGCCGAGATGATGAAGATAGCCACCGGAGATGATTCCCCCCTTCGGCAGGGTGCTGGAACGGGGTCTAGACTGGTTTTCACGGATACAGAGACCTTGCGGCAGCGGAACTCCTGATATAGGCTAACCCCGATGGTTTCGAAATATTTGGGAATTTATAGTGCAAAGAGGGGGTACGAGAGGCCACCGAGGTGGGCACAACTCACCTGGGCGTGCAAGGGGGGCCTGGTGTGCCCTGGTGGGTTGTGCCCCCCTCGGGGCACCCCCTAGGTGCAGCTCTGGCCCATTGGGTTCCTTCTGGTCCATAAAAAATCCCCATGGAGTTTCGTTGCGTTTGGACTCCGTTTGATTTTGATTTCCTGCAATGTAAAAAAAAAGCAAAAATAACAACTGGCACTGGGCACTGGGTCAATAGGTTAGTCCCAAAAAATGATATAAAGTTGCTATAAAATGATTGTAAAACATCCAAGATTGGTAAAATAACAGCATGCATACTTCATAAATTATAGATATGTTGGAGACGTATCACTGCGCTACAGGCGGCGGCTGGACGCGCGAAGACCACCAGAAGGTAGCCCGCACACGCCCGCAGCTAGCTAGCCGCACGGGAGGCCGCGGGGTCGCCGGAAACGACGGCGGCGACCACAGAGGTGGCTATTGGAATTCAGCCAATGAAGGGTTGGGCGCTACGGGGCACGACATGAGCAACATGTGAGGGTTTTGGGGTCCTGGTGTTGCGCTGAGCACGGTGGTTTGCTCGGTCGTGCCCTAGGTGACAGTGGCCACGACGGCGACATGAACGGCGGCGATGAGCTCTCAGCTCCAATGGCTAGCATGATTAGGGGACGACAACAATCTCGAGGAGTAGGGGAGAAGACGGCGGAGCTCACAGCAAAGTCAAGGTGAAGCTTAGCGGGCTCGAGGAAGTCCAAACGGTGGCGTAATGGTGATGGCGATCCAGCGGCCGTGCGCAGAGAATACGGGTCGATGGCGAGGTGACAGGGCGTCCGGTGATGTGTGGCTCATCGAGGACGAAGAGGTCGTAGCGGAGCTCCCGAACTCGATGATGGAGCGAGGGGTGGCCGCAGAGGGTGGTGGCGACGGCATGCTTGGGTCCGAGCGAGAGAGAGAGAGCAGAGGAGGGGGAAGGCATGAGGAAGAGAGAGGGCGAACCAAACGACTCTAGGCGGCTGAGTGGCGTCTTCAGGGGAGGCCAGGGACAAGCAGGGTGGTAGGAGGTGGCCGAGCATGTGTGCGCGCGCGGCGACCATGCTCCCCTGTCCTTCTGGCGGGAGGTGCACGACGACTGGCACTGGCCAGCGGGCTGGGCCGCAAAGTGCCAGGCCAAGTAAGCATCAGGTAAGATTTTTTTTCTATTTGTTTTACTCTGTTATGGTTTAGTTTAGGCACCAACATTTTGTATAAATTCTGAGAATTATTGTGAATACTAACTGAATTATTCTAGAGGTCCACAAATAACTTCAGAATATTTGGACCATTTAAAAATATATATGGAATTTAAATGGCTCCAATTCAAATACTTCTATGTTAAATCAAAAATCCAAAAGTGACCTAGAAATATATTCATCATTTTTGGCAGAGCTTTCCACCTTAACCAGAAATCATGAACTTTTCTTAGGGACATTTTGGGTTCATTGAAAATATTTTAAATTGATCCTAAGAGGATTAATGAGGTGTTAGAGTTTGGTCATTCCTCATTTCAAGTTTAATTGAAATTTAAACATGACGCAACACCAAATGCTAGCACTATGCATTACCATACCTAGGGATGTGACAATGTATCTATGTACTTTACATCAAACATTCTCCATTCGTACTATAAATGTTGTCTTAACCAACCATCGACTTCCGCCTCCCCAGCTAGTGGTCGGGGAGTGTTCCGTACTATGTGACCGAGGGAACAAAAAATCACTTCAGGAACCAGGCAATCCGGCCATGTGGTGTGAACAGACAAAACGCGTGTGGGAGTTATGTTATATTACTTTTTAATGTAAGAAACATCTGCCGAAGAAAATAGATCCTCCATGGGTTCCTTTCTTCGGGCTATCATGTTGACCATAGACATTTTAGCCGGATACCTGCAATATGCGGGTGTTGGTTACTTTGGGAAAAGAACCCTAGTGTTTCGGTGGTGAGCACCAAATTATTTTCACTTCCCTAGTGGCCGACCAATTATTTTCTTAAGAATGCTAACTTTTGGCTTCACTCGTCTGAGATACGTACGCGGCTGAACCGGTCATAACAATCACAGAGGTGCTCCCTTTACCTCCTAGCCGAACAATCATGAACGTAGGGAGTAAGCATAGGAGCGAGGCAACCTAGCTTGGAAAAACCTTAAGTCAAACCGGTACATATAATGGATTAAAAATGATACTGGGAGGGTGTAGACACGACAGAGGCGAATGGGTGCACAAAAACTATATTGATCGGCTTTGTTAAAGAAGCCCCAGGTAGATCCAGGTAGTACATTTTAAGATGTATACCTAAAGAAATGAACATAGTTCGTTTGAAACGAACACAACCTGGGAGGTTCTAACCACCCGGAAGAGTAAAAAAAGGGAAAACTATAACAAGGGAAAGGCTAGTTGGAGTGGAAAACACTGGGCTAGCCATAGAAGCGCTAAAGCCGAGATGTGTTCCGTGGGTTTGGTTTGAGGTGATTGTCCGCTGGGTTGCGAAGACGATATGCTCCTCCTGCTAGCACTTCATCATTCTGAAGGGACCCTCCCATTTGGGCGAGACCTTGTTATTTTGCTTCTCAGGGAGACGTAGGACAAGTTTGCTTACATTGTATGCCTTCGGTCGAACTTCCCTACTCTGGTAGCGTCAGGCCTGCTATTGATGAAACAAAGAGCGGGCCTGAGCTATGTCGCATTCTCCTTCCAGGGCGTCCAGGGCGTCTTGTCGATCTAACTCGGCATCCTTTTATTCGTATAGGCACACTCTAGGTGTGATAACCCACAAGTATAGGGGATCGTTTGTAGCCTTCTTCGATAAATAAGAGTGTCGAACCCAACGAGGAGCTAAAGGTATAACAAATATTCCCTCAAGTTCTGTCAACCAACGATACAAGTCTACGCACACTTGACGTTTGATTTACCTAAAACAAGTATGAAACTATTTTGCAAGAATAAAACTATGAGTACTTTGCGAGAATAAAACTACAAATAAATTACAAGGTAATATAAGTGGATAGCTTTTGTCAACAAGAAAGTCATTTGTCCCTAGGCAATCGATAACAAGTACCGGTAATCATTCTTGCAA
Organism: Triticum aestivum; assembly: GCF_018294505.1. NCBI lineage: Eukaryota > Viridiplantae > Streptophyta > Magnoliopsida > Poales > Poaceae > Triticum > Triticum aestivum. The sequence goes on along the minus strand of NC_057806.1, from coordinate 289,350,472 downwards.
TTCTATATGAGGGAGAGGCATGACCTAACATACTTTCTCTACTTGGATCATATTCACTTATGATTGGACCCCTAGCAAGAATCCACAACTACTAAAGATCATTAAGGTCGTGAAACCAAACCATAGCATTAAATATCAAGTCCTCTTTATCCCATATGCAACAACCCACCTACTCGGGTTTAAGCTTCTATCACTCTCGCAACCCACCATAAGAAAATTATAAACTTATTGCAACACCCTACAATGGGGACCCCTCACATTTGCGCGAGATGGAGGGCACCATACGACAACACCATAAATAAAATATACAATTGTACCAACCAAGATCACGATTAACTCACAGGACAAAACGGATCTACTCAAACATCATAGGATAGCCAAATATCATTGGGAAATAATATATGGGGTTGAGCACCATGTTTAAGAAGAGATTACAGCGGGGAGAAGGGATGTTACATTACTGCATAGAGGGGGAGAGAGTTGGTGATGACGGTAGAAAGATTGTTGATGTAGATTGCCATCCTGATCCTTGCCTAGGCAGCGCTCCAGCGCCACCGGGAGAGAGGGGGAGAGAGCCCACCTCTTTGTTCTTCTTCATTGGCCTCCCCCTAGATGGGAGGAGAGTTCCCGCACTGGTCCATGGCCTCCATGGCGGTGGAGGGGTGGGAGCCCCTACGAGATTGGATCTCCTTCTCTGTTCTCTTCAGTTTCACGTTCCCCATATCTGGCGAAAACCTTTTCTTATAATCCGGGAGATACGTAACTCCGATTGCGCCGAAATTTTAACACGATTTTTTCCGGATATAAGCTTCCTCGCGCCTGAAGTGGATCTCCAACCGATGTTTGGGGAGGGCAAAACCCACCATAATGCACTAGGGGCCTGGGGCACACCCTAGTGTTTTGTGGTCATTGTGGGCCTTTGTTTGCGTTGATTCCACCTCCCAAAAATCACATATATTCCAAAATAATTCTCCATAAATTTTTATCGCATTTGGAATTCATTTCATATGGATTTTCTACGAAACAAAAAACATGCAAAAAACAGGAACTGGCACTAGGGACCGGGCACTGGATCAATAGGTTGGTCCAATAAATCATATAAAATGTTGCGAAAAGTAAGTGAAGGTTGTATAATATTGGCATGAAACAATCAAAAATTATAGATATGATGGAGACATATCAGCATCCCTAAGCTTAATTCCTGCTCGTCCTAGAGTAGGTAAATGATAAAAAAGACAATTTTTGATGTGGAATGCTACCTAGCATAAACTTGATCATATTTCTACTCATGGCATGAATATTAAGACATAAGTGATTCAAAGCAATAGTCTATAATTTGACATAAAGACATCAATACTCAGGCATCCCAATAAACAATCATGTCTTTCAAAATATCAACGCTAAAGAAATTTATCCCTACAAAATCATAGTCTTTTCATGCTTTGTCTTCTTAACACAAAGTATTTATCATGCACAACCCCGATCACAAGTCGAGCAATTGGTTCATACTTTTCAACGCGCTTCAGGTTTTTCAACCCTCACGCAATACATGAGCGCGGGCCATGGATATAGCACTATGGGTGGAATACAATATGATGATAGGGGTAAATATAGAGAATACAAAAAAGTAAGGAAGTCTCACATCGATGCGGCTAACCAATGGGCTATGGAGATGCCCATCAATTGATATCAATGTGAGGAGTAGGGATTGCCATGCAACGGATGCACTAAGGGCTATAAGTGTATGAAAGCTCAATATGAAAACTAAGTGGGTGTGCATCCAACTTGCTTGCTGATGAAGACCTCGGGCATTTGAGGAAGCCCGTCATCGGAATATACAAGCCAAGTTCTATAATGAAAATTCCCACTAGTATATGAAAGTCACAACATAGGAGACTCTCCATATGAAAAACATGGTGCTACTTTGAAGCACAAGTGTGGAACTAGCATGCCCCTTCTCTCTTTATTTCTTTTTTTATATTCTTTTTCTCATTGTCTAGAGTCTCATCCTGACTTGTGGGGGAATCATAGTTTCCATTATCCTTTTCTCACTAGGACAATGCTCTAATAATGAACAATGATGATGTTCACACTTCTATTTACTTATAACTCAATATTACAACTCGATACCTATGACAAAATATGACTCTATATGAATGCCTCTGGCAATACTAGGATGTGCAATGATCTAGCGTAACATGTATAAAAAATGATGAACGGTGGCTGAGCCACAACTACTATGTCAGCTATATGATCATGAAAAGCAATATGACAATGAATGCTCAAGTCATGAAACCAGAAGCGGTGGAAGTTGCATGGCTATATATCTCGGCATGGCTATGGAAGGGCCATAATAAGTAGGTATGGTGGCTGTTTTGAGGAAGATATAATAAGGCTTATGTGTGATAGAGCGTATCGTATCACGGGGTATGGATGCACCTGCGAAGTTTGCACCACATCTCGAGGTGAGAAAGGGCAATGCACGGTACCGTAGAGGCTAGCAAATTGCGGAAAGGTAAGAGCGCGTATAATCCATGGACTCACATTAGTCATAAAGAACTCATATAATTATTGGAAAAGTTTATTAGCTCTCAAAGCAAAGTACTACTACGCATGCCCCTTGGAGGATTGATTGGTAGGAAAAGACCATCGCTCGTCCCCGACCGCCACTCATAAGGAAGACTATCAATAATAAATCATGCTCCAACTTCATAGGATAACGAGAGACTATACGTGCATGCTTCGGGAATCACAAACTTTAACACCAATATTCTTAATAACCACAACCGTTTACTAGTACCTCCCACATATTCCATTTCTATATTGCAAAACTATTGCAAGGAATCAGACATATCATATTCAGTGATCCATACGTTTTACGTAGGATTTTATGACTAACCATGCAACTGACCAATTCTTCTTGACTCTCTAAATAGATGTAAGTGAAGCATGAGAGTTTAAATCTTTCTACAAAAGACCAAGCTCTAGGAAATATAAGTGAAGCAAAAAAGCATTCTACAAACAATGGTTTTTTATATGAAGAGAAACATGCAATCCAAACTTCAAATGATATAAGTGAAGCACATGAAGCATTCTATAAAGCCACACTCAGAAGATATAAGTGAAGTGCAATGAGCATTCTATAAATCTACCATGGACTATCTCATACCAGCATGGTGCATAAAATAAAATAAAAATAAACACAAAAAAGACGCTCCAAGATTCACATATATCACATGACGAAACGAGAACGAAAACATACCGATACTTGTTGAAGAAAGATGGGATGCCTTCCGGGGCATCCCCAAGCTTAGACGCTCGAGTCTCCTTGAATATTTACTTGGGGTGCCTTAGGCATCCCCAAGATTGATCTCTTGCCTCTCTTCCTTCTCCTCATATCGAGACCTCCTGGATCTTTGATCACTTCATCCACACAAAACTCAACAAAAAGCTCGGTAAGATCCGTTAGTATAATAAAGCAAATCACTACTCTAAGTACTGTTGCAAAACAATTCATATTTTTTGCAGTGTAGCTACTATAATATAACTTTTCCATGGCTTATACCACCGATAAAAATTGATAGTTTCATCAAAACAAGCAAACAAAGCATCAAAAATAGAATCTGTCTTAAACATGATAGTCTGTAGCAATCCGAACATCTACCATACTTCTGGTACTCCAAAAATTCTGAAAAATTAGTACAAAATGAACAATTTGTATAGAAAGACTATGCAAAAAGTTTCAGAAGCTTTTGAAGTTCTAGTAAAAAAAATGTAAAATCACGCACTACAGCCAAAGTTTCTGTTTCTGCACCGCACATACCAACAAGCAATCTACTCATCCTAAAGGCAAATCTTGGCATGATAATTTTACAATACAAAGGATTTGTACAAGGGAAAAATTATTTTTGTTGAAAAGTTTCTATAATTAAGACTTACAAAGTTTCAATGGGCATGAACAAAGTTCAAGGCTAGCTCCCACTTTCACAACGCTCATCCCTCTCACTTTCACTTTTCTTTTTGTGAAGTTTTAAGTTCCCCTCTATATTTTTTTGTTTTTAAACTTTATAAAAGCACTCAACAGAAATAAATGACTCTCTAAAACCTCTGGGTTTTCTCCCTGGCAACGCTTTCTTTAAAGCCATTAAGCTAGGCATAAAGTGCTCAAGTAATGAATCCACCTAGATCCCAAGGTATATCAAAGTCAATTTAAATTAACAATGATTTGCAATTTAGTAGGGAGCACAAAGCAACATATATCATGCAATGACAAAGTCTAACTCTCTTCCTATGCATCGGCATGTCATACGAGAACAATTCATGCACATCAAGTAAAGGCCAATACATAGCATAAGCAGTTTCTTGCAATTTTATCGTGTTGGAAGCATAAAGAGGTGGAGATATAGTTCCTCTCTAATAATAATTGCAAGTAGGAGCAGCAAACACATTCATATTATATTCATGAAAACCATCATGTGCAACGGTAAAAGGCAACCCATCATTCTAATCCTTAATAAGTGCCAACTTCTCCGATATAGTGTAGTTTGGAGAATTCAAAAAGATGATAGGACTATCATGTGTGGGTGCAATAGCAACAATTTCATTCTCAACATAAGGAACTATAGCAAGTTCATCTCCATAAGCACAATTCAAATTGGTATCTTGGCCACAAGCATAGCAAGCATCATATTCATCAAAAAGGGATATTTCAAATGAATCAACAGGATCATAGCAATTATCATAGCATTCATCCTTCAGGAAGAATGAAGGAACATTAAATAATGTATGAGTTGCAGGGTTACTCTCATCAAAAGGTGGGCACGGGTAGCTAATCCGCTCTTCCTCCTTTTGTTCTCCAGTCTCGTCACCATCTTTTTCATCCAATGAGCTGACAGTTTCATCAATTCCATCTTCCATAGACTCCTGTAAAATATTAGTCTCTTCTCGGACAGCGGAGATTTTCTCAATAAATTCATCAATATCTGAGTTATATTTATAATTATCATAGCAATATTTAAGGATGGCAATATTTTCAGGTCTATATACATCATCATCAAAAGCTTCATACTTTAAAAACAAAGATTCAATTTCCTAAGCACCTTAAAAGCAACAAATTCTTCTATTCGTTCCACATCATAATAATCATATCTACCATTGGCATAAGAAGCCAAGGTTTCATTATCATTAAATTTGCATGAAAAGGGAATGTGTGGAGCTTTCATCCTAGAGCAACAAGTATAATCATATCTCTAGCATAAATTCCAAGCATACCAATGCAACATATCAATTTGATCCCATAATAGTTTCCCTTTTTGTGTCAAGCGATAATCCATAAAGTATTCACGTTGATCCAACGGTAGTCCCATTATCAAGTTGAATGGGGTTTTCTCAGGATTATCAAAGTAGTGATTAATATTTTTCACATAACGAGCATCGAGTGTTTTAGGAGTTTCCCCATCTCCATGAGTAGCAAGTAAAACTATTGTTTTTGGTGTTTCGTGTTCCATATCCATAACTAAAGATAGAGAACAACTTAGAATAGGAAATAAAAACTATTTAGTGATAAAGAAAACAAGCACACACGAGAATATTCAACCCACGCTATTGCTCCCCGGCAACGGCGCCAGAAAAAGGTCTTGATAACCCACAAGTATAGGGGATCGTTTGTGGCCTTCTTCGATAAATAAGAGTGTCGAACCCAACGAGGATCTAAAGTTGAACAAATATTCCCTCAAGTTCTATGGACCACCGATACAACTCTACGCACACTTGACATTTGCTTTACCTAAAACAAGTATGAAACTATTTTGCAAGAATAAAACTACGAGTAATTTGCGAGAATAAAACTATGAATAAATTGCAAGGTAATAGAAGTGGATAGCTATTGTCAACAAGAAAGTCATTTGTCCCTAGGCAATCAATAACAAGTACCGGTAATCATTCTTGCAATTCTATATGAGGGAGAGGCATCAGCTAACATACTTTCTCTACTTGGATCATATGCACTTATGATTGGACCCCTAGCAAGCATCCGCAACTACTAAAGATCATTAAGGTTGTGAAACCCAACCATAGCTTTAAGTATCAAGTCCTCTTTATCCCATATGCAACAACCCACCTACTCAGGTTTAAGCTTCTCTCACTCTCGCAACCCACCATAAGCAAATTATGAACGTATTGCAACACCCTACAATGGGGACCCCTCACGTTTGCGCGAAACATAGGGCACCGTGGGACATCACCATAAATAAAATATTTTTTACAATCATACCAACAAAGATCACGATTAACCCACAGGACAAAATGGATCTACTGAAACATCATAGGATAGCCAAATGTCATTGGGAAATAATATATTGGGTTGAGCACCATGTTTAAGTAGAGATTAATGTGGGGAGAAGGGATGTTACACCACTGCATAGAGGGGGAGAGAGTCGGTTATGACGGTAGCAAGATCGTTGATGTAGATCGCCGTCCCAATCCTTGCCCCGGCGGCGCTTCGATGCCATAGGGAGAGAGGGGGAGAGAGCCCCCTCCTTCTTCTTTTTCCTTGGCCTCCCCCTAGATGGGAGGAGAGTTCGCCCTCTGGTCCATGGCCTCCATGGCGGCGGAGGGGCGGGAGCCTATCCAAGATTGGATCCCCCTCTCTGTTCTCTTCTGTTTCGCGTTCCCCAGATCTGACCAAAAACCGTTTCTTATATTCCAGGAGATCTGTAACTCCGATTGCGCTGATGTTTTAACACAACTTTTTCCGGATATAAGCTTCCTTGCACCCGAAGTAGAGCTCCAACCGACGTTCGAGGAGGGCACAACCCACCACCACACGCTAGGGGCCTGGGGCGTGCCCTGGTGTCTTGTGGTTACTGCGGGCCTCCGTTTGTGCTGATTCCATGTCCCAAAAATCACATATATTCCAAAATAATTATCCGTAAATTTTTATCGCGTTTGGACTTCGTTTGATATGGATTTTTCGCGAAACAAAAAACATGCAAAAAAAAAGAATTGGCACTGGGCACTGGATCAATAGGTTAGTCCAACAAATCATATAAAATGTTGCCATAAGTATGTGAAGGTTGTATAATATTGGGATGAAACAATAAAAAAAATTATAGATACGACGGAGACGTATCAAGGTGCGTCATGAATGAGGTTGCCGGGAGTACTGCTTCTGTGCCCTACACCATGAAGAAAAATGTGTATCTCGTTGACTGGTTGGGGGTGGTGCATAGTCCCCATAATACGGAGTCAAGCTCCTCCACCCATCGATAATCGGATTCTTTCCAAGAACGGACCAGACGAGGCTTTATGCTGCTCATGATTACTCCGTTGGCCCGTTTGACCTGTCCGTTAGTGTGTGGGTGATATACCGAAGCATAATCGAGCTTGATGCCCATGTTAGCACATGAGTCCTTTACCTCCTGGGTTGTGAAATTGGATCTATTGTTCGTTATTATATTTGTGGGGGACACCATAACATTGGACCATGCCAGATATAAAGTCGATGACTGATGATGACCCACAAGTATAGGGGATCTATCATAGTCCTTTTGATAAGTAAGGGTGTCGAACCCAACGAGGAGCAGAAGGAAATGACAAGCGGTTTTCAGCAAAGTATTCTCTGCAAGCACTAAAATTATCGGTGACACATAGTTGTGTGATAAGATAATTCGTAACGGGTAACAAGTAAAAAAAGTAACTAAGATGCAGCAAGGTGGCCCAATCCTTTTTGTATCAAAGTACAAGCTTGAACGAACTCTTATATAAAGCAAAGTGCTCCCGAGGACACAAGGGAATTACTGTCAAGTTAGTTTTCATCATGCTCATATGATTCGTGTTTGTTACTTTGATAATTTGATATGTGGGTGGACCGGTGCTTGGGTGCTGCCTGTCCTTGGACAAGCCTCCCAATTATGATTAACCCCTCTCTCAAGCATCCACAACTACAAAAGAAGAATTAAGGTAAACCTAACCATAGCATGAAACATATGGATCCAAATAAGCCCCTTATGAAGCAACACATAAACTAGGGTCTAAGCTTTTGTCACTCTAGCAACCCATCATCTACTTATTACTTCCCAATGCCTTCCCCTAGGCCCAAATCATGGTGAAGTGTCATGTAGTTGATGTTCACATAACACCACTAGAGGAAAGACAACATACATCTCATCAAAATATCAAACAGATACCAAATTCACATGATTGCTTATAACAAGACTTCTCCCATGTCCTCAGGAAAAAACATAACTACTCACAAAGCATATTCATTATCAAGATCATAGGATTATTAATTGTAATTAAGGATCTGAACATATGATCTTCCACCGGATAAACCAACTAGCATCAACTACAAGGAGTAATCAACACTACTAGCAACCCACAGGTACCAATCTGAGGTTTTGAGACAGAGATCGGATACAAGAGATTAACTAGGGTTTGAGAGGAGATGGTACTTGTGAAGATGTTTATGGAGATTGATCCCCTATCGATGAGAGGATCATTGGTTATGACGATGGCTATGATTTCCCCCTCCCGGAGGGAAGTTTCCCCGACAGAACAGCTCCGCCGGAGCCCTAGATTGGTTCTGCCCAGGTTCCGCCTCGAGACGGCGGAGCTTCGTCCTGAAAGCTTCCTTCTTATTTTTTCAGGTCAAAACTTACCATATAGCAGAAGATGGGCGTCAGGGGCCTTCTAGGGGACCCACAAGGACGGGGGCACGCCCAGGGGGTAGGGCGTGCCCTCCACCCTTGTGGCTGGCCGATGGCCCCCCTCTGGTGATTTCTTCGCCCAATATTTTTTATATATTACAAAAATATTCTCCATGAAGTTTCATGACTTTTGGAGTTGTGCAGAATAGGTCTCTAATATTCGCTCCTTTTCCAGTCCAGAATTCCAGCTGCCGGCATTCTCCCTCTTCATGTAAACCTTATAAAATAAGATATAAAACACTACAAAAAAAGACACACCCGTGACATTTTGGGTGGAACGAGTTTTTTCTGTCATGCTAATGACACTTCTATGATGATAATTGTGATAAAACCCGGTATTGATGTCTACTATGCAACCTTCTTCTTGTAGACATTGTTGGGCCTCCAAGTGCAGAGGTTTGTAGGACAGCAGCAAATTTCCTTCAAGTGGATGACCTAAGGTTTATAAATCTGTGGGAGGCGTAGGATGAAGATGGTCTCTCCCAAACAACCCCGCAACCAAATAACAAAGAGTCTCTTGTGTCCCCTACACACCCAATACAATGGTAAATTGTATAGGTGCACTAGTTCGGCGAAGAGATGTTGATACAAGTGCAATATGGATAGTAGATATAGGTATTTGTAATCTGAAAATATAAAAACAGCAAGGTAACTAACTAACGGTAAAAGTGAGCAAAAACGGTATTGCAATGCTAGGAAATAAGGCCTACGGTTCATACTTCCACTAGTGCAAGTTCTCTCAACAATGATAACATAATTAGATCAGGTAACAATCCCTCAACATGCGACAAAAGTCACTCCAAAGTTCCTATCACGGAGAACATAAGATGAAATTGCTTGTAGGGTACGAAACCACCTCAAACTTATTTTTTCCGATCAATCCTTTGAGCTATTCCTATAAGTGTCACAAACAGCCCTAGAGTTCGTAGTAAAATAACACCATATGACACACATCAATCAACCCTAATGTCACCTAGATACTCCAATGTCACCACAAGTATCCATGGGCCAATTATACGATATGAGTCAAACAACTTCAGATTCATAATATTCAATCCAACACAAAGAACCTCAAAGATTGCCCCAATATTCCTACCGGATAAACAAGGATGAAAACGTGCATCAACCCCTATGCATAGATTACCCCAATGCCACCTCGGGAATCCACGAGTTGAGTGCCAAAACATACATAGAGTGAATCAATAGAATACCCCATTGTCACCACGGGCATCCCACACAAGACATACATCAAGTGTTCTCAAATCCATAATAGTATTCAATCTGATAATAGTGAAACCTCAAAGGTAAACTCAATTCATCACAAGAAGGTAGAGGGGGGGAAACACCATAAGATCCAAGTATAATAGCAAAGCTCGTGGTACATCAAGATCATGCCAAATCAAGAACACGAGAGAAAGGAAGAGAGATCAAACACATAGCTACTGGTACATACCCTCAGCCCCGAGGGTGAACTACTCCCTCCTCGTCATGGAGAGCGCCGGGATGATGAAGATGGCTAGCGGTGATGATTTCCCCCTCCGGCGTGGTGGCGGAACAGGGTCCCGATTGGTTTTTGGTGGCTATTGAGGCTTGCGGCGGCAGAACTCCCGATCTAGGTCCTGTTCTGGAGGTTTTAGGATATATAAGAGGTGTTGGCATTGAGAACTAGTCAGGGGAGTCCAAGATGGGCCCACAAGGTCGGAGGGCGCCCCCAGGGGGTAGGGCGCTCCATCCACCCTTGTGGTGGCCTCGTGGCTCTTCTGGCCCAACTCTTTTGCTTCGAGGGCTTCTTTTGGTCCAAAAATCATCGTCGTAAAGTTTCAGGCCAATTAAACTCCATTTGATATTCCTTTCTTGTGAAGCTCAAAAACAAGGAAAGAAACATGAATTGGAACTGGGCTCTAGGTTAATAGGTTAGTCCCAAAAATGAAATAAAATAGCATATAAAACATCCAAGATAGATAATATAATAGCATGGAATAATAAAATATTATAGATACGTTGGAGACGTATCAGGTATCATCATAGATGTGGTGAGCTCCTACTTCTATGACAAAAACTCATGACAGAAAATGGGCTTTTCATCCTAGGCGGGCCGGAGACGCAGCTGCATGACATTCTTTGGGCCGTCCATGATGGAAAAAACCATGGTAGAGGAGAGGGCGAGGAAAATATCGGGGAGTTCCCGGTTATGTTGGGTGGTCGAGGCTGAGCGATGCACGGAGGGATTGCGCGTTTCTCTCTTACACGTACGCACGTGGGTGCGAGGCATTGGGCTCTAGCTGAACCCGGGCGAGGCGTTCGCCTACTGAACACGAGCAATTGCACTGGCTACGCGTTACTGAACCCAAGCAATCGATCGATCCCTGCTGATAACTGAACCCGATCGAGTGATTCCTTCGCTACTGCTGCTAACTGAAGCCAATCGAACTTGCTGCCTCTTGATGAACAGTGAGCGTTGTTGGGGTTGGATTAACAATTCCTGGTGGGGGTTGGATGAACAGGACCCCGTGGTAGTAGAGGCCGTTGCCGCTGGATAAACAGGACCCCGATCGAGCCCGTTGGGGGTGGATGAACAGGACCCCGTGGAGGGCTGGATGAATAGTAGCCGGTGGAGGGCTGGTTGAACAGTAGTCGGTGGAGGGCTAGATGAACAGTAGCCCGTGGAGGGGTGGTTGAACAGGACCCCATGGAGAGGTCTGGTTGAACAGTAGCCGGTGGAGGCTGGATGAACATTAGCTGGTGGAGGCAAGAGGGAGACACCATGGATGAACAATCGCATGTGGAGGCTGGAGGGGGTCAAGGTGGATGAACAGTAACCTGTGGAGGTTGGAGCGAGGCAGTAGACGGTGGATGAATAGTAGCCCGTGGAGTCCCGTTTTGCGGTATGCCACACCCCTCCCGATTAACAAGACCCCGTTTCGATCGTAGAAGGTCGAAGAGAAGTCCGTTTCCTCCATTTTGCGGTACGCCACACCCCTCCCGGTCAACAGGATCCCATTTCGACCATAGGAGGTCCAAGAGAAGTCTGTTTCCTCTGTTTTGTGGTACGCCAGACCCCTCCGTTGAACACAAGGCCATTTTCCTCCGTTCTGCGGTACACCAGGCCTCGTTTCGACTGTTCCGTCCAAGCCGGTTGCCTCCCATGGACAACACGCATTCCGTTGCCTCCCAATGAACACGACGCAGTTTCTCCATAATGACCTAGCCGGTTGGCTGCCGATGAACAGGACGTCGTCGCTGCTCTCCACTGACTCTCCATGTACACGAGCCTTGGTCGTATGTATTGAAGGAAATATGCCCTGTAGGCAATAATAAGGTTGTTATTTATATTTCCTTATATCATGATTAATGTTTATTATTCATGCTAGAATTGTATTAACCGGAAACTTAGTACAGTGTGAATACATAGACAAACAGAGTGTCACTAGTATGCGTGTACTTGACTAGCTCGTTAATCAAAGATGGTTAAGTTTCCTAACCATAGACATGAGTTGTCATTTGATAAACGAGATCACATCATTATAGAATGATGTGATTGACATGACCCATCCGTTAGCGTAGCACTATGATCATTTAGTTTATTGCTATTGCTTTCTTCATAACTTATACATGTTCCTATGACTATTATGTAACTCCCGAATACCGGAGGAACACTTTGTGTGCTATCAAACATCACAATGTAACTAGGTGATTATAAATATGCTCTACAGGTGTCTCCGATGCTGTTTGTTGAGTTGGCATAGATCGAGATTAGGATTTGTCACTATATTTGTTGGAGAGGTATCTCTAGGCCCTCTCGGTAATGCACATCACTATAAGCCTTGCAAGCAATGTGACTAATGAGTTAGTTGCGGGATGTTGCATTACGGAACAAGTAAAGAGACTTGCCGGTAACAAGATTGAACTAGGTATGATGATACCGACGATCGAATCTCGGGCAAGTAACATATCAATGACAAAGGGAACAACGTATGTTGTTATGTAGTTTGACCGATAAAGATCTTCGTAGAATATGTAGGAACCTATATGAGCATCCAGGTTCCGCTATTGGTTATTGACCGGAGATGAGTCTTGGTCATGTCTACATAGTTCTCGAACCCGTAGGGTCCGCACGCTTAACATCCGATGACGAGATATGTATTGTGAGTTATGTGATTTGATGTATCGAAGGTTGTTAGGAGCCCCGGATGTGATCACGGACATGACGATGAGTCTAGAAATGGTCGAGACATAAAGATTGATATATTGGAAGGTTATGTTTGGACACCGGAAAGTTTTCAGATAGGTTCGGGCATTTTCTGGAGTACTGGGGGTTACCAAAACCCCCCGGGGGTTAATGGGCCATTATGGGCTTTAGTGGAAGAGAGGAAGAGGCGGCCAAGAGGAGGGGTGCGCCCCCCCAGCCCAATCCTAATTGGGAGGGGCCCCCCTTTCCTTCTCTCCCTCTTCCCTTTCCTTCCCCTCCTAGTTGGACTAGGAAAGGGGGGAACCTACTCCTAGTAGGAGTAGGATTCCGCCCTTGGGGCGCACCCCATGAGGCCGGCCGGGCCCCTCCTCCACTCCTTTATATACGGGGAGGGGGCACCCCATAGACACACAAGTTGATTTCTTAGCCGTGTGCGGTGCCCCCCTCCATAGATTTCCACCTCGGTCATATTTTCGTAGTGCTTAGGCGAAGCCCTGTGTCAGTAACTTCATCATCACCGTCACCACACCATCATGATGACAGAACTCTCCCTCGGCCTCAGCTGGATCTAGAGTTCGATGATGTCACCGAGCTAAACGGGTGCAGATCACGGAGGTGTCGTGCGTTCGGTACTTGATCAGTTGGATTGCGAAGATGTTCGACTGCATCAACCGCGTTACTTAACGCTTTTTCCGCTTTTAGTCTACGAGGGTATGTGGACACACTCTCCTCACTCGTCGCTATGCATCTCCTAGATAGATCTTGCGTGATCGTAGGAATTTTTTTGAAATACTGCGTTACCCAACAGTGGCATCAGAGCCAGGTCTATGCGTAGATGTTATATGCACGAGTAGAATACAAAGGAGTTGTGGGCATGGGTATATACATATTGCTTCCTGTCACTAGTTGTTTCTTGATTCGGCGGTATTGTTGGATGAAGCGGCCCGGACCTACATTACATGACCGCGTTCATGTGACTAGTTCTACCGACGTGCTTTGCACATAGGTGGCTGGCGGGTGTCAGTTTCTCCAACTTTAGTTGAATCAGATTCAATGAACATGGTTCTTTCTGAAGATCAAAAATCAATCACTATACCACGTTGTGGTTTTTATGCCGTAGGTAGGAACGGTTCTTGCTAGAAGCTCGTAGCAGCCACGTAAAACTTGCAACAACAAAGTAGAGGACTTCGAACTTGTTTTTGCAGGGCATGTTGTGATGTGATACGGTCAAGACATGATGATGATGTATAATTTGTTGTATGAGATGATCATGTTTTGTAACAGTTATCGGCAACTGGTAGGAGCCATATGGTTGTCGCTTTATTGTATGAAATGCAATAGCCATGTAATGTCTTTACTTTATCACTAAGAGGTAGCGATAGTCGTAGAAGCAATAGTTGGCGACACGACAATGATGCTTCGATGGAGATCAAGGTGTCAAGACGGTGACAATGGTGATCATGACGGTGCTTTGGAGATGGAGATCAAAGGCACAAGATGATGATGGCCATATCATATCACTTATTTGATTGCATGTGATGTTTATCCTTTATGCATCTTATTTTGCTTAGTTCGGAGGTAGCATTATAAGATGATCTCTCACTAAATTTCAAGGTACAAGTGTTCTCCTTGAGTATGCACCGTTGCTACAGTTCATCGTGCCAAGGCACCGCGTGATGGTCGGGTGTGATAAGCTCTACGTTCACATACAATGGGTGCAAGCCAGTTTTGCACATGCAGAATACTCGGGTTAGACTTGACGAGCCTAGCATATGCAGATATGGCCTCGGAACACTGAGACCGAAAGGTCGAGCGTGAATCATATACTAGATATGATCAACATAGTGATGTTCACCATTGAAAGCTACTCCATCTCACGTGATGATCGGACATGGTTTAGTTGATATGGATGACGTGATCACTTAGATGCTTAGAGGGATGTCTATCTAAGTGGGAGTTCTTAAGTAATATGATTAATTGAACTTTAATTTATCATGAACTTAGTACCTGATAGTATTTTGCATGTTTATGTTATTGTAGATAAATGGCCCGTGTTGCTGTTCTGTTGAATTTTAATGCGTTCCTAGAGAAAGCTAAGTTGAAAGATGATGGAAGCAACTACACGGACTGGGTCCGTAACTTGAGGATTATCCTCATTGCTGCACAGAAGAATTATGTCCTGGAAGCACCGCTAGGTGCCAAACCCGTTGCAGGAGCAACTCCAGATGTTATGAACACCTAGCAGAGCAAAGCTGATGACTACTCGAGAGTTCAGTGTGCCATGCTTTACGGCTTAGAACCGAGACTTCCACGATGTTTTGAATGTCATGGAGCATATGAGGTGTTCTAGGAGTTGAAGTTAATATTTCAAGCAAATGCCTGGATTAAGAGATATGAAGTCTCCAATAAGTTCTACAACTGCAAAATGGAGGAGAATAGTTCTGTCAGTGAGAACATACTCAGAATGTCTCGGTACCATAATCACTTGACTCAGCTGGGAGTTAATCTTCTGGTTGATAGTGTCATTGACAGATTTCTTCAATCACTGCCACCAAGCTACAAAAGCTTCATGACGAACTATAATATGCAAGGGATGGATAAGACTATTCCCGAGCTCTTCGTGATGCTAAAAGCTGCAAAGGTAGAAATCAAGAAGGAGCATCAAGTGTTGATGGTCAACAAGACCACCAGTTTCAAGAAGAAGGGCAAAGGGAAGAAGGGGAACTTCAAGAATAACAGAAAACAAGTTGCTTCTCAAGTGAAGAAGCCCAAGTCTGGACCTAAGCCTGAGACTGAGTGCTTCTACTGCAAAGGGACTGGTCACTAGAAGCGGAACTGCCCCAAGTATTTGGCGGAAAAGGAGGATGGCAAAGTGAAAGCTATATTTGATATACATGTTATTGATGTGTACCTTACTAATGCTTGCAATAGCGCCTGGGTATTTGATACTAGTTTTGTTGCTAATATTTGCAACTCGAAACAGGGGCTACAGATTAAGCGAAGATTGGCTAAGGACGAGGTGATGATGCGCGTGGGAAATGGTTCCAAAGTCGGTGTGATCGCCGGCGGCATGCAGCCTCTACATCTACCTTCGGGATTAGTTTTAGACCTGAATAATTGTTATTTGGTGCCAGTGTTAAGCATGAACATTATATCTGGATCTTGTTTGATGCGAGACGGTTATTCATTTAAATCAGAGAATAATGCTTGTTCTATTTATATGAATAATATCTTTTATGGTCATGCACCCTTGATGAGTGGTCTATTTTTACTAAATCTTGATAGTATTGATACACATATTCATAGTATTGAAGCCAAAAGATATAAGTTCAATAATGATAGTGCAACTTATTTTTGGCACTGCCGTTTAGGTCATATTGGTGTAAAGCACATGAAGAAACTCCATGCTGATGGGATTTTGGAATCACTTGATTATGAATCATTTGATGCTTGCGAACCATGCCTCATGGGCAAGATGACTAAGACTCCGTTCTCGGAACAATCGAGTGAGCAACAGACTTGTTGGAAATAATACATACTGATCTATGCGGTCCAATTAGTATTGATGCTCGCAGTGGGTATCGTTATTTTTTGACCTTCACAGATGATTTGAGCAGATATGGGTACATCTACTTGATGAAACATAAGTATGAAACATTTGAAAAGTTCAAAGAATTTCAGTGTGAAGTGGAAAATCATCGTAAATAGAAAATTAAGTTTCTACGATCTAATCGTGGAGGTGAATATTTGAGTTATGAGTTTGGTCTTCATTTGAAACAATGCGGAATAGTTTTGCAACTCACGCCACCTGGAACACCACAACGTAATGGTGTGTCTGAATGTCATAACCGCACTTTATTAGATATGGTGCGATCTATGATGTCTCTTACTGATTTACCGCTATCGTTTTGGGGTTATGCTTTAGAGACGGCTGCATTCACATTAAATAGGTCACCATCTAAATCCGTTGAGACGCCACCATATGAACTGTGGTTTGGCAAGAAACCCAAGTTGACCTTTCTTAAAGTTTGGGGCTGTGATGCTTATGTGAAAAAGCTTCAACCTGATAAGCTCGAACCCAAATCGGAGAAATGTGTCTTCATAGGATACCCAAAGGAGACTGTTGGGTACACCTTCTATCACAGATCCGAAGGAAAGATATTCGTTGCTAAGAATGGATCCTTTCTAGAGAAGGAGTTTCTCTCGAAAGAAGTGAGTGGGAGGAAAGTAGAACTTGATGAGGTAACTGTACCTACTCCCTTATTCGAAAGTAGTTCATCACAGAAATCAGTTCCTGTGATTCCAACACCAATTAGTGAGGAAGCTAATGATGATGATCGTGAAACTTCTGATCAAGTTACTACCGAACCTCGTAGGTCAACCAGAGTAAGATCCGCACTAGAGTGGTACGGTAATCCTGTTCTAGAGGTCATGTTACTTGACCATGACGAACCTACAAACTATGAGGAAGCGATGATGAGCCCATGTATGAGAACAAATTGTGGACTTTGGTTGACTTGCTCGATGATTGGCAAGCCATAAAGAATAAATGGATCTTCAAGAAGAAGACTGACGCTGACGGTAATGTTACTGTCTACAAAGCTTGACTTGTTGCGAAAGGTTTTGGACAAGTTCAAGGAGTTGACTACAATGAGACCTTCTCACCTGTAGCAATGCTTAAGTCTGTCCGAATCATGTTAGCAATTGCCGCATTTTATGATTATGAAATTTGGCAAATGGATGTCAAAATTACATTCCTTAATGGATATCTTAAAGAAGAGTTGTATATGATGCAACCAGAAGGTTTTGTCGATCCAAAATGTGCTAACAAAGTATGCAAGCTCCAGCGATTTATTTATGGACTGGTGCAAGCATCTCGGAGTTGGACTATACATTTTGATAGTGTTATCAAAGCATATGGTTTTATACAGACTTTTGGAGAAGCCTGTATTTACAAGAAAGTGAGTGGGAGCTCTGTAGCATTTCTGATATTATATGTAGATGACATATTGTTGATTGGAAATGATACTGAATTTCTGAATAGCATAAAAGGATACTTGAATAAGATTTTTTCAATGAAAGACCTTGGTGAAGCTGCTTATATATTAGGCATCAAGATCTATAGAGATAGATCAAGATGCTCAATTGGACTTTCACAAAGCACATACCTTGATAAGTTTTGAAGAAGTTCAAAATGGATCAAGCAAAGAAAGGGTTCTCGACTGTGTTACAATGTGTGAAGTTGAGTCAAACTCAATGCCCGACCATTGCAGAAGATAGAGAGAAAATGAAAGTAATTCCCTATGCTTCGGCCATAGGTTCTATGATGTATGCAATGTTGTGTACCAGACCTGATGCGTGCATTGTTATTAGTTTTGCAGGGAGGTACCAAAGTAATCCAGGAGTGGATCACGGGACAGCGGTCAAGAACATCCTGAAATACCTGAAAGGACTAAGGATATGTTTCTCGTTTATGGAGGTGACAAAGAGCTTGTCGTAAATGGTTATGTCGATGTAAGTTTTGACACTGATCCGGATGACTCTAAGTCACAGATCGGATATGTATTTTTATTAAATGGAGGAGCTGTAAGTTGGTGCAGTTCCAAGCACGGCGTCATGGCAGGATCTACATGTGAAGCGGAGTACATAGCTTCTTCGGAAGCAACAAATGAAGGAGTATGGATGAAGTAGTTCATATCCGATCTAGGTGTCATACCTAGTGCATCGGGTCCAATGAAAATCTTTTGTGACAATACTGGTGCAATTGCCTTGGCAAAGGAATCCAGATTTCACAAGAGAACCAAGCACATCAAGAGATGCTTCAGTTCCATTCACGGTCAAGTCAAGGAGGGAGACATAGACATTTGCAAGATACATACGGATCTGAATGTTGCAGACCCGTTGACTAAGCCTCTCTCACGAGCAAAACATAATCAACACCAAGACTCCATGGGTGTTAGAATCATTACAATGTAATCTAGATTATTGACTCTAGTGGGAGACTAAAGGAAATATGCCCTAGAGGCAATAATAAAGTTGTTATTTATATTTCCTTATATCATGATAAATGTTTATTATTCATGCTAGAATTGTATTAACCGGAAACTTAGTACATGTGTGAATACATAGACAAACAGAGTGTCACTAGTATGCCTCTACTTGACTAGCTCGTTAATCAAAGATGGTTAAGTTTCCTAACCATAGACATGATTTGTCATTTGATAAACGAGATCACATCATTAGAGAATGATGTGATTGACATGACCCATCCTTTAGCTTAGCACTATGATCGTTTAGTTTATTGCTATTGCTTTCTTCATAACTTATACATGTTCCTATGACTATGAGATTATGTAAAGGAACACTTTGTGTGCTATCAAACGTCACAACGTAACTGGGTGATTATAAAGATGCTCTATAGGTGTCTTCGATGGTGTTTGTTGAGTTGGCATAGATCGAGATCAGGATTTGTCACTCCGATTGTCGAGGAGGTATCTCCGGGCCCTCTCGGCAATGCACATCACTATAAGCCTTGCAAGCAATGTGACTAATGAGTTAGTAGCGGGATGTTGCATTACGGAACAAGTAAAGAGACTTGCCAGTAACGAGATTGAACTAGGTATGATGATACCGATGATCGAATCTCGAGCAAGTAACATACCGATGACAAAGGGAACAACGTATGTTGTTATGCGGTTTGACCAATAAAGATCTTCGTACAATATGTAGGAACCAATATGAGTATCCAGGTTCGCTATTGGTTATTGACTGGAGATGAGTCTCGGTCATGTCTACATAGTTCTCGAACCCATAGGGTCCGCACGCTAAACGTTCGATGACGAGATATTTATTGTGAATTATGTGATTTGATGTACTGAAGGTTGTTTGGAATCCCGGATTTGATCACAGACATGAAGAGGAGTCTCAAAATGGTCGATACATAAAGATTGATATATTGGAATGTTATGTTTGGACACCAGAAAGGTTTCGGATAGGTTCGGGCATTTTCCGGAGTACGG